>NW_027397875.1:0-16426 GCF_003265705.2 Callorhinus ursinus
TGGGGAGGGTATGTGCTATGGTGAGCGCTGTGAATTGCGCAAGACTGTTGAATCACAGATCTGTACTTCTGAAACAAATAATGCAACATATGTTAAGAAAAAAGGGAAAGAAGAAGATAGCAGGAGGGGAAGAATGAAGGGGAGTAAGTCGGAGGGGGAGACGAACCATGAGAGACGATGGACTCTGAAAAACAAACTGAGGGTTCTAGAGGGGAGGAGGGTGGGGGGATCGGTTAGCCTGGTGATGGGCATTAAAGAGGGCACGTTCTGCGTGGAGCACTGGGTGTTATGCACAAACAATGAATCATGAAACACAACATCAAAAACTAATGATGTAATGTATGGTGATTAACATAACAATAAAAAATTTTAAAAAAAGAAAAATGGGTGGGTCCTGGGAGGTCCTCTGCATGGTTCCTTGCCTCTGTCATGCCAAGTTGACTCCCCCAGCTAGGGAGATCATTATATTGGGCTACAAATTTCATTCTAATTCAATTTTAAATAATCCAAAGCAGTCCAATATAACACATTATTGCCATAAAACCAGCATTTCCAACAGTGTTACAGGCTATATACACTACGGAAAGTGCTGAAGTAAAATGTATTTATAAATGCATAACACAAATACATTTTCTATTTGTATTTATAATGCACTTTTAAGAAGGAAGGTTCAAGTTTCATCAGGTTCAAGAACACCTAGAAGCTGCATGAAAATGCTTGATTCCTTTTATATTTAATAGAAGAAAAATGATTACTTCTAATAAGTGGTTATGTTCATTGTTCTAAAGTTTTTATAAGTTATGCAAATTAAGTATTTGTTATTTCATTGGGTGTGAACGTATTGTGTAGCACGCTTTACTCCAAGTGTAGGTTCTGCTAGTATTGTGTCAAAAAATTTGGATTCAAAAAAATGGCCATGATCAAGTAACGTTGGCAAACACTGGTACAATCAAAAGGGATGACTCCAGGGTACAGCTTTGGAGGACCAGAGTGAAAATGGTGACCTCCCAATCTCCGCCCGGAGGAGCTGAGAACTCGGGGCCCTGCTCCTCAGTGCGCCCGCAGAGAAAAGCAGTCACTCCCGTCTCCCCAGTCTCCGGCCGCACTCCGTGCTCACCCGGCCTGTGACTGAGTGTTTCTATCTCTGGCACCCGACCCCGTGTGGAGTCTCCAAACCCAGCAGATCCCTGCGGTGTGCTCCCACGCCGCTCCTCCCAGGGGAGGAAGGGGAGTCTCCCCGGCTCTGCAGCTTGTTGGGTCCCTGCTGGAGGAGCAGTAGCCCGAGTGGGCCGCGGATCACAGTTTATGGCAACCCCGAGCTGAGAGCCCGCGCCTCAGCTCTGTCTCTGCAGCCGGCTTCCCCGCTCCGATACCTGGGAGCTCTGCTGCACTCAGGCACCCCCGGTCTTTCTGTGACCCAAGGGTCCTGAGACCACACTGTCCCACAAGGGTTCCACCCCCCGCTTAGCAAATGGAGCAACGTCCCTCGGCGGAGCCGACTTCTAAAAGTTCCGATTTTGTGCTCCAAGGCTCTATCACTTGCCAGAAGGGGCTGACAGAGGCCCCCTTCCCCGCCGTCTATCCTCCTGAATATGGGTCGGATTCACTTCTCTACACGTCCTACCTTCCACATCCTCTGACTAGCGATTTCTGTAATTATGCTGAGAATCAGAGAGGGAGAGTGATACTGGAAGTGGGCAATGAAGCCTGTGGAGAACTGGAAAGCAGTATTATTTCCTGTAGTTCATCATCTGTGGACCAAGCCTTTTCTTTCCTTGTGATGAAATTCAATGCCTATACTACCCAACTGCAGCCTAGCTCTACATCAAGTATTTTGTTTCATCTTTAATTTGTAATTTGTTCAATGTACAGGTGAAAATAAATATAAATGTACAAGAGGTGCAGAAGGAAGAAGGTCAAATTATATGAAACGAATACTAAAAAGTTTCAGTTACTGAAGTAAAAGGATTATCATACAGTTTTTCTTTGTGGGTCAAAGTATCTAACAACAAAAGAAAGGACTTGCAAGATACATGGAAGAAATTAACATGGGTATTTAACAACATGTCAGTAATATTGTTCATTATTACATATTCACATTGAGAAAATACAAGGGAGGGATTTAACATGAGCATAAATGGACTTAAAAAAAATAAACACAAAACAGAAAATGCCAAAAAAAAAAAAAAGGGATGACTCCAAAGCAAGGTTCAAAAGCAATAATTCCACAGCTTTTGACACCCGGTTTTGATGCACAGAAATATTTGGTAGTTTTTGTGGTTGAGGGTACTTCGGATGGGGTCTCTATTTCAGTTAATCGGATTTGTGAGTATTTCTTAGATGAAAGAAGGCAGCAGGCAGAATCCTCTCCCCAGGACAGCAACACTTGCATAATAGGTGATTTCGTGTTGATTTGAACCAATAGTACCGAGT
The DNA here is from genome assembly GCF_003265705.2 of Callorhinus ursinus. Taxonomy (NCBI): domain Eukaryota; kingdom Metazoa; phylum Chordata; class Mammalia; order Carnivora; family Otariidae; genus Callorhinus; species Callorhinus ursinus. The sequence goes on from NW_027397875.1 coordinate 2,434, forward strand.
GAAATGTAAATGTGTTTTAAAGACTTCATTTTTAAGTAATCTCTACACCAAATGTGGGGTCCGAACTCACAACCCAGAGATCAAGAGGCCCGAGCTCTACCGACCGAGCCAGCCGGGTGCTCTGAGAAATGTAAACACATTTACCTTTACCCAAAGGACTTTTGTCAGTGCTAAAATTCACTAAAAGTTTAAGTGCCTTTAAGCATAACTTTTCAGTAGAGTATTTAAAAAATAGCACTTCTCTAAAGGATGGGTTGGCAAACTTTTATCATGGGCCGGACAGTAAATAGTTGAGGTTTTGCCATGTGACCCCTGCTGCATGCACTCACCTCTGCCATTGTAGCTGGAAAGCAGCCGTAAAGATAAGGTAAATGGAGGACCATGGCTGTGTTCAAATAAAACTTTATTTATGGACCCTAACATTTAAGAATCATCTAATTTTTTAGTCTTTTATCTGAAAATTTTTTCAACCATTAAAAAATGTAAAAACCAGGGGCGCCTGGGTGGCTCAGTCGTTAAGCGTCTGCCTTCCGCTCAGGTCATGATCCCAGGGTCCTGGCATCGAGCCCCGCATTGGGCTCCCTGCTCGGCGGGAAGCCTGCTTCTCCCTCTCCCACTCCCCCTGCTTGTGTTCCCTCTCCCGCTGTGTCTCTCCCTGTCAAATAAATACATAAATTAAAAAAAAAAAAAAGGAAAACCCTTCTTAGCTTGTAGGTTCTCCCAAAACAGGTTAGAGGAAGAATTTGTCTGTAGATCATCAGTGAAACTAATCGGCTTCAGAGACTACCATTCCAAAATGAATTGATTGTAGTAGCCATGTGCCAGAAAACATGAAAACTGAAAAAAGACTACTAAGACCTGACCAAGGTGTGAAGGATCATACCCTCACCCAGGACGTCCACCTACCCTGCTCATGCATGGACACCTCATGCTGGTGCCGACAGTTCTGAGCACCATTTACTTACTGGGCGTAGATAATTTCCTCATCCATCCATTCACCGCTCCCTACTGTGGCTCTAAGAAGAACAGAAAGGCACCTTTCCATCTCACCATCTCCTGTGCATTTGGGGACACGAAGAGTCCAGCTTCTCTCACTGCTATGGCCACATGTTGTCTAGCAGGTCATTTGTGCTTTGTCCACAAAAAGGGGTTCGGGTCCAGAGTTGTGACAAGCCGTAGGGCTTACAGTGAAGACCTAATGATAACTGACATGTTCATTACCACACATGTTATGTGGTGGGGGCGGGTGGCAGAACGCCCTCTACAAAATATGTGCAAGAACATTTTTTGCCCGGTATGGGAAATTGGCATGCCAGCCGAGCACCAAGCCGGAGTCCATCAACTCTGCCATCTCAAAAGCGCCCAAAGGGCATGAGCCCCGGGCACTCGGGCTGCAGCTACAGGCACCACGACGAGAGTTCTGGAGGTCGGGGCCCTGAGCTCCTTCCGGCCTTGGGCGCAGAGGGAAGCGGAGGAGAGGCAGGGGGCTCAGTGCCTCCCCATTGTGGCTCTTCGGCCTCGGGGCAGGGCTTCCCGATGGCCAGGCTCCATACCCACCTCCCACCCCAAACTCCTGCGCCTGCCCGGGAGGGAGGAGCGGCGATCTTGCAGCAGTTCCTCCTGCTCCCAGAGCCCCCTCTTCCAAGGGGCTTGTGGGGCCCCCAGCTGAGCATCAGGGCTCTGGGCCTCCAGAGTGCCACCGCCGTCCTCCTAGCCACCCTCCTTGCACAAGCCCACCCTGGTGTGCAGCTGGTCACAGCGGGGGTGGGGTGACGGCATGTCCCCGAAGGGCACTGGTCACGGGCCTCCAAACTTAGCAACTGCTGCGCCCCTGGGTTTCCAAGATGCCGACCTGTGCCAGAGTCCTCTGGCTCACACAGCCCAGGCTCACCATTCTTCTGGAGATGGATTCCTCTGGGCTTTGAAAGAGCGCGCCTGAAGGGGCCTAGTTCAGCCTCTCTGGTGGCAAGAAGCTGGAAGGCCTGGAGGGTGTCCATACTGCCTTTCCTTCCTTCCGCAAACACCTACGAGGTCAGGCTCCAGTCCTTGCAGAAACCTGAGGCCCCTGGACGCATTGGTTCTCGGTGATTCTCCAAGTTTGGAAGCCCCACTCTCCCCAGGCTGTGCTGGGTGGGCCTGGCGAGAGTCTGATGCTGGCTGGTGCCGGTGAGCTGGGAAACAATGGCATAAGAAAAAATTAAATTTCCTTACTGCCATTGACAAGTCCTTGAAACAGGTGGAGGGACCTTCCTCTGGGAGATCAGAGGCCTGCATGTTGACACTTAGCTTAGGGCAAAGGCAATCTTAGACCATCCCCCAGGATCCTGCAAGTCCACTTTAAAGATAGAGAAATTCCTTGGGAAACCCCCTTTCTCTCTACCCCCAAGACACCTGGTAGCAATCGTAATTCAAGCATATGGCCACCAATAGACATCTGAAGGGTCTCATGACTGACTTTTTACTAAACGGTATTAAATGCAGTTTTCCTAACAACAGCTAGCCCTTCCAGGTTCTGGAAAGCTTGCTTCCAAAATTCCTTAGAGACTTATACTGTCACTACCCCCTTCCCAACTTGAGCATATCTTCAGTCGCCTATCACAACCCCACTGCAGCTCTTTCTGCCCATGGGTCCTGTCTCCATGCTTTAATGAAACCACCTTTTTGTACCCAGGATATCTCAAGAATTCTTCCTTGGCTATGGGCGCCAAACCCCAACATGTCTACATTACCAGGAGCCCACACCAGCCCGGTCATTGCCAGAGGCCATTCAGCCCTGGACCCAGGCCAGAAGCAAGTCCCAGCTCCCTGCCCTTTTCACGGTGTCTGCTGCAGAAAAACAAAGTAGGCCTTCTCTTTCCTAACTAAAGGCTTTTTGCCTTCCCAGCTTTTCTGCTTCACCCCGGTGGTGCAGATCTCCCTCTGTGGTCCCCAATATGCAGCTGCTGTTTGAGTCTGGTTTTGTGTTTGTTTTGAATCGACTCTAAAACAGGGAGTCAGGGCGAGACCAGAGGGAAAGCGGGCAGGGCACTTGCACAAATAAACTGAAGTTCGGAGCCCATAGCATCTCAGGGAAATCCACACCCACAGCTACTTAGCGCCAAACCTCGTTCATTGAGCCTAGTGGCTTGTGATGTAGGAAAGATGTTAGGGTTTGATCCAACAATTAGGAAAGAATTCTTGAGACGTCTTTGTTAAAGAAAGGTGATTTTATTAATACAGGGGGACAGGACCCGTGGGCAGAAAGAGCGGCACCGGGGTCATGAGGAGTGGCCCATGATACACTTTAAAGTTGGGAGGGGGTTAGGGACAGTGTAAGTCTCTAAGAAACTTGGAAGCAAGGTTTCAAGGACTAGCTAGGTATTGTTGGGAAAAGGTCCTTTATTACCATCTGATAAAACCTTAATCAGGAGACCCTTCAGATGTACATGGGTGGGCTATATGGTTGGGGATGATGGGGGATTTAGATATAAAGAATTCTGAAGGAATTTTTATATGTTAAAGTAGGCCTACAGGAGGCTGGAAGGGGGAGGGTGTGTGGGGCGAGGATTGCCTTTTAGCTTTAGCAAAGGGTCAACATGAGGCAACTGAGTCCCTAGAGGAATGTCACTCTGCCTGTTGCAAGGACTTGTCAGTGGGCCGTAGATGGCAAGGAAATTTAATAATTTCACTTCTGTCTCGGTGTCCCACATCATCTTGGTCTCCTCTGGCATAAACCCTGGGGCAGGACTGGTTGTCCTTCTTCTGAACTTTGGGCCTGTGTTCACTTGGGTCATCTCCTTTCTCATCCCAGGCTGTGCTGGCCTCACCTGCCCTTCCCCACCTTCTCCTGTAAGACTGTGCCCTGATAGGTGTGAGCTGCTAGATTCTTTGGTCTCCTTCTTGCCTGCTGGTGAAAAATTGGGAAAGTAATGTTCTAGTCCCATCTATTGTGATCTCTACTCATTGCTCCTAATGTTTTACTATCTGTAACTCATATTTTACTAAACTAATTCTGAACTGCATGAGGCAATGTTCTTTGAAGTTGCACAGAAAGGCAGCATGGCAGGCAGAATAATGGTCACTCCAAAGATGTCCACGTGCTATTCCCCCAGAAGCTGTGATTGTATTACTTTGCACAGCAAAAGGAAATGTTCTGATGTGATTGAATTCAGGATGTGGGCATGAGGATACTCTCTGGGGTTATGAGTGTGTGTGTGTGTGTGTGTGTGTGTGTGTGTGTGTGCGCGTGTGCGCGCGTGCACGTGCGTGCAGGGACCTGAGAAGGGAAGGAGGGAGGCAGGAGGGTCAGAGTCACAGAGGTGAGGACAGGAACAGACGTAGGAGTGCTGTGAGAGCCAGGTCAGTCCAGGGGCCCACAAAAGCGGGCGGCCTCTAGACGCTGTTGAAGGCCTGGAAGACGTTGTGCCCTAGAAGGGGCAGGGGGATCCCAGCGCCACCAAGCAACCACGCCTTCCATGATGGCAGCACAGTGAGGCCCCGTGGCACTCGGACTCCGGAACTGTTCGAGAAGACATTTGTGGGAATTTGCTGCGGCAGTTATAGCAAACTACCGCAGGCCAGGAGGTGCATATTTCTGAAGAGCAGAGATTTTTGGTACTATAGGTAAGTGGGGCTTCCTTGTATCAGGTGGTTGAACCGAAGAAAGGGAAGCCTGATAATGTTTCCTCAGAAAATCAGTCCAGGGGCCACTCCGCAGCAGAAAAGAGAGGCAGAGGTGTGGGCAGATGCTGGGCACCCACGCTTGTGGGCAGGTAGGGAAGACGAGCAGAGGAGCTTCAGGACAGGCCCAATGCAGAGGGGCTGTGGGTCAGGCACCTTGCTAAAGAGCTTCTGAGGGCAGGTGAGCTGGGAGAGGGAGACCTAAAGACAGTTGCCCGAGGTCTTTGATTCTCTACCTTCATGAGGAGCTGAGACAGTCCTTAAAAGAAGAGCGTCTGGAAGCAGGGAAGGTGGCTCACTTGCAGATGAAAGGAAGTTAGCCAGAGAAATTAGGTAAGTAAAACGGGTTTCGTTGTTCAACTCAGTTTTGTTTCCATCCCCTATTTTCCCTAGGAGAAAGGGACAGCAACATTGTATTTAATGCTTGATGAAGTTTTGTAATTTTTGTTATTTTACAAAAGTAAGACTAAGCTTACCAATTGGGAGACCACCACTTTGCAAGGCTCCCCAAATTGGAATGACACTGTGTACCCGTTACCCCTGGCTCATCTATTACGAAGGGGGGTGCTTATAGGAAAGACACAGGCTGGCTCTGTATGACATAAACATGCCAATCCTGGTGCAACCCCTTCCTCCGTGGGTGATGCTGGACGAGTCACCTACCTTCTCTGACTCCGTGGTTCCTTCCTTCTAAATCAGAGAAGCCCACCGTCAATCATAGAGCTGCTGGAGAGCTACATGAGGTCATGCATGAGCTAGCAGATCTGAGGACAGGTAGCGATGCCCAACAATCCCAGTGAATGATCAGTGAAAATTACTACTCAATCGCCTAAATGAGCACAGGGTGATTACTCTGGGGTCTGTTGTGTTCTGGTCCTGCTTTGATTCTTGTCCATGTCTCCTGGCCTGTTTCCACTTCTACATCCCCCTTCATCCACAGCGACCCAATTGCATCCAGGTCAGATTCTGCCTTTCATTGCTTGTCCTTGCAGGGCTCGGCACTAGCAGCATTCCTCTGGGTCTGCCTGAGCCCTTACATGCAGGATCCTCTTTCATCTTCCTACCAAGGCTCTGCAGCGGCAGTCCCACTGTCTTTGCTTTTCAGATGACAAGTCTGAGACGTGATGCTGTTAGTACTTGGTCCCGTTGCAGATGGAGGACATGACAGACCAAGAGTTAAGCTGACACGAGTGTGATTCCTGGGCCCTTGCAGCCACACAAAGTTCCCTTCTGGAAGCTCCGCTCTCGCCTCCGCCCAGAACCCAGCCATTGTATCCCTGTTTTTCCAGCACTAGCGATCATACCAAAGAATTGTGTATTTCATGTAACAAACCTTGAACGTGTCCGTTTGCCAGAAAGAAAAAAATTAAAAGTCACGTGTCATTTTACAACTCAGAAGAATCTACGGGCCAGAGATGATCTCTGTTCATAATTTGTTCTGTTTCCCTTCTGTTTTAATACTTCCACGACATAAAAGGTATTCAGGTTTGTTTATCCAAATTCTTCTGGTTGAGTAATAAAGATGATTTCTTCCTTTAGAGTTAACATTCTATTTTTTTAAGATTTTATTTATTTTATTCGACAGAGAGAGAGAGAAAGAGAGAGAGAGCAAAGAGGGAGAAGCAGACTCCCCACTGAGCAGGGAGCCCGATATGGGGCTCAATCCCAGGACCCCCGAGATCGTGACCTGAGCCAAAGGCAGACGCTTAACCCACTGAGCCACCCAGGCACCTCTAGAGTAAACATTGTTGTACTTAAAATAGTATACCTAAATATTTGGTACAAATACCGGGAAATGAGAATTTAAATGTCTTGGTGAAACAGAAACCATTTTTAAAGCTTTCTGACCTGTGCCACCAAAGGGCCATCTACTAGGAAGGCAGGTAGAGAATAGAGATCTGCAGTGGACGAAAGCTACGGCATTTGTCAACTGTGTATGATACTGTGGTAAGAGATTTTTGTCTCTTAATAGAAGAGAAAATAGTATCTCAGTTTTAATTTTTCATAGATTTCGATGTTTGTATTTTTTTTTACCTTTTCTAGCAACTGTCTCTTTTTCTTTACATGAAGTTCGCAGGTGTGTAGTGGGCCAGCTCTCCTGGTAGCTTGTTCACTTTATCACAGATTTGAAGGACCTGTGTATTAGGCAGATCAGACGCTGTGAAGTGGGTTATCAACCGCATTCCGAGTCAGCAGTTCATGTTTTATGGTTTGATGTGTCTGTGTTTAGCCATCTCATGTAGCAAAACCCATTCAGGTTTTCCTGTGTATTTTGGCGTTCAGAATTATGCATATGCTTTAGTGGGTTATATAACTAAATACTACAGAATGCTTACTTAAGAAATAGCAATGTATCTTCTCACATCTATGGAGCCGGGAAGTGCGGGCTCAAGGTGTGGCCAGGGCTCCTTTCTCCTGAGGCTGCTCTCCTTGGTTTGCAGGTGGCCCCCTCCTTCCCTCCTCCTCACATAGTCTTCCTTCTGGGCATGCATCCCTGGATTTTGCTTGTGCGTCTAGATTTCCACCTCTTATGGGAGGTCGGTCGTGTCAAGTGAGAGCACACCTGAACATCCTTGTTTTGTCACATCTTAAAGGCCCTAAGGCCCTATCTGCACGACAGTCACCTAGTAAGGTCATAGGGATTAGGCCTTCAATATGGAATCTGGGGGGACACAATTCAGTCCATAACAGGTTTAAAGGTCTTCCCATCTCAGGATCACAGAAAGGTCGATGATTTCTCCTTGAGGTTTATGGCATCAAATGTTATATGTAAGTCCCACCTTGAATTTATATTCATGTATGGCATAATTTGCAAGGAGAAATCTAGTATACAAATCAAGGTGCATATGTAATACACATGAGAATTCAAAGAATAAAAGGAACACCCCTGTCCTCATCACCCACCTTCAGAAAGTGAACATCCTTCTTTCTCTGTGTGTCTTAACCCTATGACATTCCCTTGCCTTCATCTGAGATTTTCACAAGAATGTATATCCCTCAACAATACAGTGGAGTTTCCTCTTTGGGTTTTTCAAGAAGTAGAATCACATAGTGATTATCCTTTTGCAACGTGATTTTTATTGTGCATTCAGTATTGCTTTCTGAGCTTCACCTATCCTGATGCGTGCAGGTTATTTCTTTTCTCTGTTATGCATGAATCCACATTGGAACTATCCCAAAACCCATCCAATGTCTTCCTAATGGAAATTAAAGTGCTTCCAGCTCTTTGCTCTTACAGAAATTGATCACAGGCATGTCCTCATTGCCTTGCTAAAGCATTCCTGACACAGGGAATGTACTGGTCCAGCTTTACAGTGTAATGACGAGCAGTTGAGTTTCTCAGTAATAGGGATTGAAGGTTCTTGTTATTCCAATCCAAGCTCACTTGTTTCTTTTTTTCCTGTCATTCTTAAATGTCTCCACCGTGAAGTGGGAAATGGTGTTTGATTGCAATTCTAACTGGCATGCAATTTATTACTAGCAAGTGAACATCTTTGTAAATGTTTGTTGGACATTCCTATTTCATCTTTCATGAAATGCCTGTTTATGGGTTGTGTGTCTTTCTTTCTGCCATCATTTTAAAAAAATTTTCTTGGCAAGGCCTGTCTCCACAGGTTGTACATATGATTTTCCACTTCATGGCTTTTTTTCTTCTTTCTTTTTATAATGTGTATTGATGAGCAGGATTTTTGTATTATGATCTGATTCATCAGTGTTATCTTTAGGATTTCCACTCTGCTTGACTTTAAAAAAAAAAAAAAACTTCATTTCCCCATAACATAAGACTGTCCTTTGTGTATGCTTCACATGACTTTGTGATTTTTGTCTTTCACCTTTCATGTTTAGCTTGCCTGGTGTTGATATATACCTATGGTTTCTAAAGAAAAGCAACTCCTCTTCTAGCAAAGCTTGCAGGGTGAGGAGGACACACACACACACACACACACACACACACACAGATACATGCTCCCTCACTCACAGCCCCAGTTTGAGCCGAAGATCCAACTCTGGAAGCTGTAAGAGCTGTGAGAACAGGTAGAACAGTAGGAGGGCAGAGAGATGGGGACTGCTGTTTGCAAAGGGTCAGGGGAAGCTCTGTCAAAGGAGGGGGCATTTGAGTAGAGGCCATGGAGATAGGGAAGGAATGAACTGCATAACTCTGGAAGAGAAGCACATTTCAGGCAAACCACAGAGAACATGGAAATGCTCTGGGGCAGGGGGTGCACTGAGATTTCAAATCGTGGCAGAGGCCAGTGTGGTTGGAGCATGTGCCTGAAGAGGAGAAGGGTGAAAGGATTCTGATTTGTTTTCATAGGCTCCCCCCTCCAGATTAGCCCCTATCCCCATACCTGCTTGGAGAATTCCTCCTGCTTTTAAAGAAATGCGTAGAGTGTCCTGCGTCCTGACAACACTGTTCCCACTGCCTCTGAGTCCTGGAAAAGGCAGATACTCCCTCGCAGTGTGAGTACCAGTGCCTTGTCTTTCACACTGGACAGTGAGTTTCTTAAAGGGACAAATTCATTTTTTTAAATTTTGTATCCTTAGTGATGAGAATGGTCACAGCTCCATAAATGCTGAATGAATGAGTAAAGAAATGGAAGAATGAGTGTTCTTAACATTTTCCTCTGTCCTTCCCTCGCCCCCCCGGGAGCCAGGGGTAGGTGCCCAGGGCCCTTGCTACCCAGAATCTAGAAATCGTTGGTTCTGCCTTTCACCCTGTAGGAGCAGCTTAGGAATGAGTCTCAGGCCACAGCTTCCTGCCAGGTCCCGTCCGTGAGGGGTGGTGCCTGGCCAGCCCCCATGTCTGTGTAATTTCTGCCCAGTGGGTCCTGAGGCCTGTGGGTTTGATGAGTTGACCTTTCACCAGCTCTGGCACTTTCGTGTCCTCTTGGTGTCCCCTGATCACAGTGATGCTAGGAGCCATGTGCTGGGAGCAAACAGACCCTTTTGGGAAAACAGGAAACGTGGGGTGTGTGGGGTGGGATAGAGAGGAGGGTTCTATTTCCTACCCCTCTAGAATGGGGAGAGAACCTATTGAATGACAGTCTATGCATTCGGATGTATGCCAAAAATTTACTCAGAGAAGGATGTAAAAGGGATCAATTTCTCTGTCTTAAATACTAAACTGGGGACTCCTGTTTGATGGCCTGAGATGATGTTCAAGGTAGAATTAGCTCATGGGGACCTATGTTTCTGCTTGAGGATGTTATGAGCTTCGGCGGGATGGTCCTGGGTGGACACTCTCTAGTCTAAAGGACAGAATATCAGCAATGCCCGTGAAACAGGGCGTGGGGACATTGACATTCACAGGCGGCTCTGGGTTATTAAAGGATGGGCCCCCCAGCATCTGCCCTTGGTTGCTAATGGACAGTGCAACTTACCCAAGAATAGATGCCTCAATCCCAGGACGTGGGAAGATATTTAGGCCTCGGGTGGTGCTTCACTGTCCTGGACTCCTTCTGAACATCTCTATGTAGATTTCTTTTTGGAGAAAAGTCAGGGTCAAATGAAGATAATCAGTGTTAAGAAGGATGGGCACCACCCCACTTGTCTCCTGAAATAGAGCCATTCCAAGTAGGCCCATGAGTGAGAGGAAATGTGGAACACCTCCTCTCATTTCTGTTAAATATCCAGTTGTCATACACAAGAAGTGACTCCCAACCCACATGTGCAGAGGAAGGCAGATGAAATGGGTCATGTGTGGCTCACGTCGCGGCCATGATCACAGCAGGCAATGGAATGATGGGAGCGAATGACCACGTGCGATGTCTTGTTCCAGGTCCATGAGCCTTGGAGGATAGGTGAGTGGCTGCCATTTTGGTACCATGGCTGGCCTGAGACAGTGCGCGAATGCACCTTATACATGGGGGAATGGACACGTGAGAGACGAGTGCAAGGTCAACACTGCCCAGAAGTTACCACCGTTTCTCGGGAGATCCAGTAGAAGGACCGAGATGAATTGGGGTTCTTCCAAAAGTATCTATTGGCCAATTGGATGCCTGGGTCCACCTAGATTTGAAATTCAGTCCGACCCACATACCTGAGGCCTTATCAGTGAGGAGGTGTCCAGAGACATGAGGGTGATTCCCGGAGTCTCCTGATGGAGCATCCACTCATGCCGCCACATAAGTGTCTAACTCCTTCATGCATGGCACCTCTTCTCTTCCTGCTCTGTCTTCTGGGCCCTTGTCAGTCTCTTGCGTTCCACGAGCCTCAACTTGGGCAGTGTTCTTTATTTTTGCCACAAGCATCCAAAGATCACCTGCTCCTTTCTCAAACTTCCTTACCTCCTTATCATTGGTGCTGGCCACAGATGCACCCTCACCCCCAGGTCACGGCCCTTGCCCAGCTCTTTCATTTTGACTCTCTCAGAGCTCATGTTCTGAGACACCAACTGTGAGATCTCTTCTCCCTGCTTCCCACTTCGAGTGGGGCCCAATGTTTCTAGGAGCGAATCCTCCTTCGTGGTGTTGATGTGTCATCACTATCAGGATTCAGCATACAGGATCCCTACAGTCCTATGTGACAGGTCATCGGGGACTTTGGGGCTTACCCTTCCATGGACCTTGAACTGTGTACGATCTTTTGTAAGCATCTAGAAGTGTGGACACAGGGCGGGGGAGGGGGAAGGTATATGCTTCCCTATTGCAACATATGTTGGCTTGTTTTAAGGAAATGGAGTGATTCTACGTGAAGTGCACACTATTTATCTTCATATAGAGAATTCTGTGATTAGACTTCTTCAAAGTAGGCAAGTGTCAGTGGCCTACGTCTAACTCATAAGGGAAATTAAAGGCCCCCCGTCCTTCACTCCTTTTCACTGCCAGGAAAGAAGAGCTTTGATGAAAATCAAGATGAGAAACTGGTTCTCCTGTTCTAGCAGGCAGAGCCAAGCCATAAGCAACTTCTCCTGGAGGGGCCCACACTCATTTGGATTCTTTTTTTATTAAATCATTTATTTTCTTTGGTCTTTGGGAATATCTGGGCTGCCTTTTGCTGAGGAGGGTCTTTGTAAGGAGACCTCATTGTCACTTCATTTCTCTTGCGTTTGCTCTCCTCATCAATTCCAACCAACATTGCAGTTGGACTGGCATTCCAGCTGCTGTGGAAGGGGGATCCTCCTCTACTCTCTAAGGGTCTCTGGCTGGTCCCAGGATGGTGACAGACAGAAGAGAGTCACAGGAGAAGGGCACACAACTGTTAGTACATGTACACAGGAGTCTTCACAAGATAATAAAGAGAAGGAATCAATCAACTTGTGAAGAATGGACAAGACAAAGGGGTTAGAGTGATGGGTGGGCAGGCTTTGGTGAAGACGTGCCCGGGAAGCCAAGGGTTAGTTGAAGAAGGTGCATTGGTGTGCATTGTTCAGACTCTCCCTAATTCTCCCCATCCTTTCTCCTGTCTCTGCTCATTAAGAGTTTCTTCTTCCTGGTTCCAGGGATGGTCTGTAAGTTTCACGTGGGAGTTTGATCTCTTGCTCTCATGAAGAAGAGAAGGGTCAGAGTATCCTTCTTGCAGTTGCTGTGTCCTCAGTGAATTAAAATCAAAACAACAAATGTACCAAAGTGGCCTTTTGGGGTGACACATTCTAGTTTCTTTCAGGACACTCTGGGTGAGTGGCTCACTGTTCCTTGTTCTTCGGAAAACTCTCATTCCATCTCCGATTCCTGACACCCAGCAATTTCTTGCTGCACTCTTTCTAAGCATTCTTGATGCGCCTCCATAGCAGCAGTGTTCCTCTGCATAGGCTCCTTCAACTGGGTATAAAAATTTGGAGTTCCTACCGTAGTTCGACCCTGGGCCCTACAGAGTCTATTGTCGCTATGGTTTTCTCTATTTTCAATCACCTCTGGGTGGTCAATTATGGACTGTTTGCTTATACACCGCAGATTTCATGTGCATTCGGAATTAGACATAAAAATTGTCTAGTTGATTTTTTGACTTGGTATCCTCATAGACATGACATATTCAAAGGTACCTAACCCACCAATCTTGGTCTTCTTCCTCGCCTTTCACTGTGTGCCAGACTTCTCATTTGAATGCATTGTACCTCTGCTTACCTAGTGACCTTGATCCAACATCTGTGAGCATGTGTTTCCTTTGTTTCTCTCTGAGCAACAACAACCCTTTCCCAATCGCACAGGCTGTGGTGCATCCGTTGTCCTGTGGTCCTTTTCAGAGGGTGTTTCACAGACCATAGCTTTTTATTTTTATTTTATTAAAGATTTTACTTATGTCTTTGACAGAGAGAGACACAGCGAGAGAGGGAATAACAGCAGAGGGAGTGGGAGAGGGAGAAGCAGGCTTCCCGCTGAGTAGGGAACCTGATGCAGGGCTCGATCCCAGGACCCTGGGATCATGACCTGAGCCAAAGGCAAATGCTTTACGACTGAGCCACCAAGGCACCCAGAGCCTAGGTTTTCAATTTTGATGATTGCCAAAACCTCTATTCCTTTTTCATGGATCATGACTCTGGTGTCAAGCCTTAAACCCTCTGTGCCTGGCCCATGATCCTCAATTTTCTCTAAGAATCCATCCCACCCCCAAACACAAACAGAACTGAGTTTCAGTTTTATTTCCCATGGAAGTGTGAGATCTGCATGAGGGAAGAGGTGCGGGTGTTTAGGTCAAAGCTTTCTTGTTTCTATCTCTCCATTTTTTTTTCCTATTGTGGGGGGGAGGGTAGGAGGGAGAGGGAGGAGGGGAAGGGGGAGGGAGAGAGAGAAGCCTCCCCCACGCATCCCCCTGGAAGATGTCCTCCCTGTGCCAGAAGGGGAGTGAGTGACGTTCTTTTCTTTCCTTTTTTTTCTTTTAAGTATTCTTTTTGAAAAGACTTTTATTTACTTGAGAGAAGGGGTGGGGGAGGGAGGGAGGGAGGGAGGGAGGGAGGGAGGGAGAGAGAGAGAGAGAGAGAGAGAGAGAGAGAGAGAGAGAGAGAAGCAGACTCTCCGCCCGAGCAGGGAGCCCGATGTGGGCCCGCATCCCAGGACCCCGAGATCAGGACTTGAGCCCAAGGCAGACAGACGGTTCACGGATCGAGCCAGCCAGGCGGCGCCCCAGCTCTGTTTCTTTGTCTGCCCTCTTGCCTGCGTGTTGGGCCTGTGCATGTCCGACGCCCGTCCTCTGATTTCGTGGGGAGGTGGGCCATCTTTCCTCCTCCTTCGAACGGCCTTTGCGCGTTTGTCAAACTTCCGTTGGGCTGGGGCCTCTCTGTTTGGGTATCCGTTCCGTTCGATCCATCGACATGTCTCTTTGTCCGCCAACATCACAGGGTCTCTATCGCCTCTGTACATAAGCGTTAAACGGGGGGGGGGGGGGGGGGGGGGGGGGG
>NW_027397876.1:0-16397 GCF_003265705.2 Callorhinus ursinus
CTATGACACTTGCTTTACACACACACACACACACACACACACACACACACACAGGGGAGAGGTCACAGAACCAAGGATTAAATATGACATTCTGGGGGCGCCTGGGTGGCTCAGTCATTAAGCATCTGCCTTTGGCTCAGGTCATGATCCCAGGGCTCTGGGATCGAGCCCTGCATCAGGATCCATGCTCCGCAGGAAGCCTGCTTCTCCCTCGCCCACTGCCCCTGCTTGTGTTCCCTCTTTCGCTGTGTCTCGCTCTGTCAAATAAATAAAATCTTAATAAATAAATACATACATACATACATACATACATACATATGACATTCTGGGGAAGGTGGCTAGCATACAGTAAGCATTCAACAACTCATTGATAATGTGCTTAATGAAGAAAACTGAGGTATGAAAATAAGGTAGAATAGAGATTCGTAGAAGAAAATCCAAAATGCTTTTTTCCCCTTTCCCCAAGCCTGACTTAGCACTAAGGAACAGTCTGGCTTTCTTATGGTTCATCAATTGATTCATCAGTTGATTGTTAATAAGCACAGAGCATTTTCCGAGCACTTGCTGTGTGCCCGACCCTGTCCACTGCACTGCACAGGCATCATCTCCAACGCAATGGGACAGACTCTTTTACCAACCCCACTTACTGATGGGAAAGCCAAGGGTAAGAGAGGTAAATTTGCCCAAATTCATGTTGCTACTGGGATTCCAGGGCCCAAGTGCTTCCCCTCGACCCCAAACCACCACACATCTGTCCCAACTTTATCCGAGGACCACTGGGAGCTTGAGCCAGGCACGTGGCATTCATCCTGGCAATGCAGATGGCAGAGTGGACACACAGGGCTGTGGCCAACGGCGGGAGGGGGCCACACACCTGCTGTAGGTGAACCTACAGGGCACCAGGGCAGGAAGGCATCCAGGACCCCATCTGGAGAAGATCCACCCACATGCTCACCACTACTTCCTTTTGTTTCCCTTTCAGCAAAAACAGTGTGATGTCTCTGTTCCCCTGGTTTGGCCCATCTTTCCCATGAGCCCACCCCCCTCCCCGCCCCCAGCGCTCCCATCCTCTGTCACACTAACGATGGTGACATGGACCAGTGGCTATCAGCCAGAGGCTGCCTGAGCATCTTCTTGGTCCATGGCTCTGCCCTCTCCTCAACCTTGATCTTAGGTCCTCCCCTCACACTGGATTTGCAGGGCCACGCCACGTGCGTGTCCCAGCTGCAGGACACGGGACCTGGGCTCAACAACAGCATCATGTGGTGCACGGCAGCTGGGATGGTGAGTACCGCCAGAGGGCCTGGGCGTGCTCCCGGGTGTGTGGCCTGCAATCACGTCTCTGACCTTCCCAAGGGACTCTGTGAGCTCACCGAAGTCCTTTCATGGACTCCCTTCCCACTGAAACTAGCTATGAGCTAGAGTGGGTTCTGTTGGGAGACAAAAAAACAGAAAAAGTAGCTGATCTCACAGTTGCCAAAGTCTTTGCCAGACAAAATCCAGCTCTTAAACCTTTCCTGTGATCCTGTGTATGTGTTTCCTTTCGTTAAAGCCTCACGTCTTCCCTGGTATATTTTCCTAAGAGGCTGATACCCAGGCTTAACCCTGATTTTTGTCCTCTGCAGAAACAGCAGTTTACATTGCGTGCATGGACTTTCTTGGTAACAAGAATTCTTGGCAAGGCAAGTAAGAGGTTTTATTTTTCCCCTGGGTCGTGCTTGGGCACAAAGGCAGGAAAGCAGGTGAGCCTCCTGGGGAGACTGAGCTAGCTAAACTGATGATTTCAGGGTCACTAGAGGATGCCCACATCACATAATGCATCTGCCACTCTGGCTTAGCAGGTCCTGGCCTTCGGGCACCAGGGACAGAATTTGTTGGAATCAAGTTGCCCTATTTAAGGAAAACGGTTTTCCACTACAGAGCCCCCCAGGCGGAAATGAGAGGAAGTGGCTGTGGCGAGGGCTTCTCAGGCCAAGGCGGGGGCACAGGCTGGAGCCGGTGAGGAGACAGACAGTGCAGAAGCTGCCAGCCCTCCCAGGGTCGCCTTTCCGACCCGACCATGGGATGGTGAGGCGGGTAAAATGCCCCACACAGGCCCATCTGCCACAGAAGGAAGAAGTCATTCCAAAGATCAGGCTGTGCCCCACCCAGCTTCCAGAATCACAGCACGACTCCCACCCTCAGGCTGCCCAAGGCAGGGCCCAGGACTACTCTGTTGATGGGGGGGCCACGTGGGGGCGGGGCCGTGGACTACTCTGTTGATGGGGGCCACGTGGGGGCGGGGCCGTGGACTACTCTGTTGATGGGGGGCCACGTGGGGAGCGCTGGCCTCCCATGATTAGCTACATGAGCAGGTAGCCATCGTTAAAAACAGATTACAATGCAGCTCAGCTCTGTCCCACCTCCCTACCCTGAGCGCCCCCAACTCCACATGCCAAAGCAGGCTGGCTCTCAGTGACGCCACAGCTTATCTGTCTTCAAGTCAAAGCGGTAGGTCAGGGCGGAGAGGCAGCATGAGCAGGGCACTGCCATCATGGGTCGGAGGGCCCACGTTCCAAGTGGTAAAAGTAGATTTGTTCCAGGTTTTATTTCTGGTGCTGCAGAACATCTTCACTATCTCCTTGTCCAAGGTCCTGGTGCTTTCCAGAAGGATCTAGAGGTGGGAAGGGAACACCCTTGGGTCCCTCCTCTAAGGCAGGAAGAGGAGTATGTTAAATGGATGAAAATCTTAACAACAGAGACTTGGGATCCTCACTTGGTTCCTCACTGGGACCTCACTGCTTTATGGGTGAATGCTTGCCCTCCTGCCTGCTGTGCCCAAGCACTGTGGGAGCTCCTGGCCACAAGGTCCTGCCCTTGAGCCTCTGGTGTAGGTGAGGCTGATGTGCAGACTCAAAATCATTGCTTTCTGCAGGAAAGGCTGCTGGACACAGACTCCTAGGTTCCCTGTGCAGAGCACCCTGTGCTCGCCCGGCACACACACGCACACTTTCCTTCACGCGGTCAGCAAATAGCACCGTGCCTGCACTGCAGAAGGCCCCACCTGTAGGCGGCTCACAGCCAGGGCGGGGAGCAAGTACATGGGCCTTTACCAAGAGGGTGGTGCATGGCAGTGACAGGGAGAAGGGTGGGCTGGTGGGTGCAGAAAAGGCTCTGGAGGCCGGCCTGACAGCAATCCTCAGGTGAGGGGAAGGGGGCGGTCCCTGGAAGAGGGGCATGTGAGCAGGGCGGTGATAAGAGCCAGAGCACCCTGCAACTATGCCCTGTACGTGGGTCTCTGTTAATAGACCACACACTCGTGGAGAATGGGGCCCTGCGTGATCCATTGAAACACCCCCCATGCCCAGAACAGGGCCTGACCAGCTCAGTGACCGACCTGAATGTGAAAAACTGGCAGAAGTCCCCACGAACCATCTGTACACGCCTCACAAACACCCTCTTGCCTCCGCCGTGCCCATCAGCCCATCCAGAGACGACCACAAGCTTAGGAAAGTGGCTGAGACATCAAGAAGCAGGTTCCTGTGAGCTGACACCAACCAGAATCCACCTACCCACTGCTCTGGCTTAGGCTGGATCAGAACCTCTGGGTCCAAGGGAGTCACACCTGAGGGGACAATAGGGAAGGAGCTCCTGGAGCAGCGAGGGGGCGCCAGGGAGGGGCTGGGTGTGCTGATTAGGAACCATGCCCAGGGACCTCACATTTGGGTCCTCCAGTGCTCTGCTGAGGCATCCCCTGGGACTGCCGTCAAGGTGCGGTCTGAACAAGTAACCTTGGGCAAAAGTGAGCCCAGGTGTGCACACAGGCCTGCCATGTACAACCGTCACACCGAATCTATTTGAATAGCAATTAAATCAGACCCCCGTGTGCTCTCGCAGTGGTGGGTCATCAGGCTCCCCTGCCACGTAGGGGGTCCAGGAACCTCCATTCTGTGAACCACGAGCTGCCTGCTGGGGTCTCATAAGAAAGGGACCTGAAGCTGATGGACACTTGTCAGCACACTTTACAAACCGAAACCTCAGGGAGGGATGACAGTTGTAACATTCGGTACCCCTTGTTCCCATGTATAAATTATAAGACTGAGCAAGTTACTTGGCTGCTGAATCTCAGTTTCCATGATTCCAACATCAAGATGTCATAACTCCTGGCTTCCCTATGTCTGAGGGGTGGTTTTGATGAGTAATGGGTATGAATGTTCTAGATGATTTCTGAGGGACTGGACAAATCACAGGGGTCATCGGAAAATGTTTGGTGCAGAAGACAGCAACACTCTGCAGGACCCGGAGAACTTTCCCCAGATACCTGCTGAATGTCTGTTATCTGCCTGGCCCCCTGGCAGAGTGCCCAACATCAGTTAAAAGCACAAACTGCAGGGTCAGGCACAGGTTTGAATCCCAGCTCCATACTAACCAGCCGTGTCACCTGGGAAAACGGCTCACCATCCCTAGTGTTAGCTCCCCCAATTATAAAAAGGGAGCCATATTCTTAATAGGATTCCTATAAGGATTAAATGAAGCAAAGAACATGTCATGTTTAGCTGGTGGCTAGCCCTAAATTTCTCAAATTCAGCAATGTGGACATGTGGGGCAGATGAGTCTGTTTTAGGGATCTGTCCTGGGCACTGAAGGACGTTTAGCAGCATCCTTGGCGTCTACCCAGTAGACACCAGGAGCACACGCTTGCGTGCTCGCGCGCACACACACACATTGTCGAGCATCCGCTGGGGACAGAATCACCGCTGGTTGAGAAGCACAGACCTCCTTCAGGGCTACTTCCCACTGGTCCTAATGCCGTGACCAATCATGAGCACAAATGAGGGACAGAGACACTGTCCATAGCTCCATTGGGAGGGTAACACAGAAGCTAAAACCCAGTGGAATTACTCTGACCCCCTGGATGACCTTGGTACCTATCAGCTGACCCCTCCGCACTCCCCTGGCCCCAAAACCCACTTCTCACCTCAGTCTGGCCTTGACCAGCCCCTGTCCCAGGCTGCTGAGCTGTACTTGCCCCACTGCTTCCACATGGTTCCTGCCGTGCCAGGCCTCCTCTCCTCCCCAGAGTGCCTCAAAACCATGGCACCAGCTCTGCTTTCTGCTGGGAGCTCTCAGGACACAGGGCTGGTCCCCACTTCCTTCTTGGCCCTGCTCACCCCCCACCTTTCTGGGAAGACCTCTCTGACCTAATCCACAGCCCCTCTCTCCAGCCCTGGGCTTTTTAATTTCTACAGCACATATCCTGCAGGACACACATCATAATTCTGCTTATTTGTCTCCTGTCTCTGAGCGGGAATGGGAGCCCCACGAGGGCAGGGCCTCTGCCACTCTGTTCACAGCTCTAGCCCTACTACCTGGCGCTTAAAAAGCTGCTCAGAAATATTTGCTGGATGTAGATCAAGGACTGCAATTGGCCGGGGTCCGCTGGGGCTAGAAAAGGAGTGTGGGCCACCCAGATATACCCACAGATTTGACTTGATTCTACACATGGTGGGTGGGCTCCTTACTGGTTGGCCCAAAGCCACTGGATGGGATGGAAGAGGCTGGGACCCCTGCAAGGAGAGGACCCTGAGTTGGCCCCCAGGGCACAGCCTCTCCCAGCAGGGAGAAAAGACAGGAGTGACTTCACAAATTAAAAAGGAACATTATTAGGAATGTAAAAACCTAGTATATAGTGGCCAGTCCCCTGCTCGCCCCCCTGCTAGTGCTCTTGAGATAATTTCACATTAATCCACTGAAATGCCACACAATCCTGACCTTCCCTGTGAAGAGCTTCCTTGCAGACCGGGAAGCTCCCCACTGGCGGACCTACGGGGAGGACACCCCATCCACGGAATGAAGCGGAGTCTTCATTCCGCTTTTATTTCCTGTCCCTGTAGTTGCCTTACACGCCCAGGCCAGTCTCCTGCAGCCATACCACTCAGTGCCCCCCAGACGCACCCCTTCCCCAGCGGCTGCACACAACACATCCCGTACAAACACTGCTTCTCACAGGACCCAGCCCCTCCATAACCACAGCCTCAAAGGGACACTGAGAAAGGAAGTCTCCCAGCTGATGGGATCACGATGGACAGAACACTTTGTTCCCTGGCCTGGTTCCACCTCCTGTCATTTCTGACACAGATCCGCTGGGCAGCACCATGGTCCCTGGGTGAACACCTGGCCTACGCCCAACCCCCTCCAAGGAAAGCAGCAGCCCAGGTCCCCCTCTCCACCCACAGCAGATCTTCCCAAGGGTTGGGGGGCACACCGGCCTCCCCCTGCCTGGCCCGCTCAGTCAGCCAGGAAAATGAAGTGTCTGTTGTGGCATCGTGGAAAGGGCTGGACAGACCAGATTTGGAGAATATGTCTGGGAGAATGTGGCTTAAAAGAGGGCAGGGTGGGACACTCCTGATTGATGTGGGGACTCTGGGGGCACACCAAGGGCAGGCTTCAGAACAGCTAGCAGCAAACAGTGCCATGTGGATGAAGATGACCTGGGAAGGAAAACAAAGAGCAGTCTGCTGTTTCAAGCATGAGTCTCAAGTGGGTGCTCCAGAAGAAAGGTGCTTGTGGTTGCGCTTCTGGGACAATCCATAGACTTTGTCAGGGTGGGGGTGGGGATAGTGGACTGGGTAGGGGACTAGTCTCCTAAGGGGTGCAGGGCAACACTCTGAGTGTCTATGTGTTTCTAGACCTCACTAACATGTAACTCCAAGTTCAAAATTCCTTTTTTCTTTTATTTTACAATTATTTTCAAAGTTATAAAAGACTGGAAGAATAGTACAAAGAATCCCCATATGCTTTTTACCCGATTTCATTAATATTTCACTTTGATTTTATATATGTACATAACGTACATGTGTGTGCCTGTATTTCTAAATCATTTGACAGTGGCCTGCACATCCCACACCCATCTCTCCATTATGACCAATGTCTACACCCTGAGAACAAGCCTATTCTGTACACATTCACAATACAGTGAGTGCTGCAGGAGATTTAAGACCAGTACAACACCATGACCTATACCACTGGTCATATTACAATGTTGTCTACTGTCCCAATGACGTCCTACAAAACTGTTTCCCTGACCAGGATCCACTCCAAGATCACTTACTGTATTCTGTGGTCATGTCTCTTTATTTGCCTTCTACTCTGGAACTTTCCTCATCCTTGGTCATTCGTGCCACAGAATTTCTGAGGAACAGAAGCCTGTTGCTTTATAGGCTGTGTGTCAGGTGAGGTCTCCCTGTTGTTTCTTCATGATCACATGATGGGCACAGACACCCCTCCTCTGGCCTGACTAAGTGAAAACCCCCAAATACACCCGGGAACTTCTGAGTCTCAAAGCCCTTCTTTCCACGTGCCCATCCACCAGCCTGTGGCTGCAGCGTGTCCCCGCCACCTGCCAGTCTTCTGTCTGGCTCGGCTCCCACCTGACTATGCTGGTGGCCTGGGAAGCCATTCGGAGAAGCCCCCAAAGGCTGCCATGGCTTCTGGGAGGATGCAGGGTCCTGCACAGGGGAGGCTTGGGCTCCTGACTGAGTGAGGAGGTGAGGGGAGAATCTTCCCCTTGCCAGGGTCTGGGCCTGAAGCCCCCACACTTGGGCGGGGCTGGGGGGTAGGCTCCCCCTGACTGATTCCACCAGCTTCTCCCACAGGAGCTCCCACCTAGTCCAAGGGCTGGAGCTGGCTCCTCACAGAGCCCTGCTCCCCACCCCCTGCTCTCCCAGGCTGCAGAGAAACACCCTGGACACTCTAATACTCATCCCACAGGATTACTTTTAGCGAGCACAGCGATTCCACTAAGCCCTCTGCCTGTTACTACCAACACTATTGTCAGGAGTTAGGGCCCCCAAGGTGCTGGGGGCACCAGGAAGGGAGGCAGGAAGAGGGAGCTCCCAAGGTAAGGGCAGAGCAGCCCCCAGGTTTCAGGGCAGGTGCCATTCGCGCCCCACCCGCATTCCCTCCTCCAAAGGCCACTGCCTGCAGGGCCGGGCATCTCTGCCCCAGGGGAGGAGCAGGGATGGAAGCAATGTCAACCATGAGGGGTGGGCTCAGTGGACACACGTCCCTGTCCTCGGCCCCCATCAGGCAACGCTGAGACATTTTCTGCACAGCCCCCACCATCCCTCAGAGGGATTGACACATCCTTTATTGGCCCCCTTCCTCCCCTGCTCCATGTCCCTGCTCCCCTACTGGCATTTCCTTCCATCACTCAAATCTTGCCTCAGGAGAAATCCCAAACTCAGAGGCCCTGTGCCCCGAGAAAGGTCCTGGAAAGTCTTCTGCGGCCAGGCTTGCGGTAGCCTCAGCCTCAGAGAGACACCAGCTGAGCCGAGCCCAGCCTTCTTGTGCAAACTGTTAAGTAACAAAATTCAACTGTGCAGATTTTAAACATCTAATTGGCTTTAGTAAGCGATTCTTGAATCAGGCAGCATGCCACCTCGTGAGTAGAGGGGGCTCCACGGAGTTGTACAGAATGGAAGGATTTTCTAGAAGGAGGGCTGGTAAGAAAGTTACTAGCAAAAGGGAGGCTGCTGTCCCAGGGGAAAAGCAAGGGGTCTGAGCATCCGGATGACCTCATCTTTCTTTGGGGGATGGAGAGGCCCCCTGAGGCAGACTCACTGGCACTGAAGGAAAACTCATGGCTGGTTAAGACTGCATCTCTGAGGGGGGCTGAAATTGTAACTGCATTAGGTAGTAAGTCCGGGTTAGGGAACCTCAGCTAAGGGACGCTATTTGGGGCCTGTGGTTTTCTTTGTAACAAGACCCACAGGCACCCAGCTCACCCCCAGCACACTGACCTTGGGACTGACCTTGGCCCATCAGAAGGGAGGGCGGTGTCAAGTCAAACAAAACTTGCAGGCAGGGCTCAGATGTCTGAGAATTCCTCAGAAGCCACAGGACAGGAGGGAGGGGGGCAGCTTGGGGGTCGAACAGAAGCTGACAAGGGCGTCAAGGACACCCACGCCCCGGACGGGCTTAGAGGAGGGGCCCCTGAAGCCCCTCGGTCCCCCAGGCCCTCCTGCCGGACTGCTTCTGATGCAGATGATTCGGAGATAATGGGAGTCGATGATGAACACAGCCCTCGTGAGTTATTAACAGCATTGGTAATGGTGAGGTAAAATAATCAAAGAAACACTGTGAGGCGCCTCGAATTGCCATTCAATTGCAATAATCCCTGTTATTGTAATACTGAGACAGAACATGATTTTATGTTAATAAACCAATGAGCGAAGACAGATTCCATCACGGCACACGTGAGCCCGGCCTGGTGGAGGGAGCTGAGAACAAAGGCTTGTGGGGCAGAGGCTGAGCAGGGCAGAGCAAGAGGACTATTCTCAGTACACACACTTCTGGAGCATCAGCAGCAAACCAAGTGGTAGAACACCGAGGACTCAGAAATAAAGGACACGCTGGCAAGAACCTGAGTCTGAACTTCCATTAACTTATGAGATGCTGGAAATGAAAAACACCAGTGTGGGTCAGAGAGCAGGCCCTCAGGACTGCTGAGGGGCCAGTGTAGGCAAGAACAGGTTCAGCCTACAGATTTGGGGGACTGACTCTGCTAAGTGCATTTCTAGAATCCTCTGTTCACCCTCCAGCAACCCCATCAGTCAAAGAGCTATACCTGCCAGTCTCTGGTTAAAGGTCCAGGCTCGGGGACACACAGAGGGTCGCCGACCAGCCTGGGGTCAAGCCCTGCCAGGTGGTGGAGCCAGGACTCAAACTCCAGGCTCCAAGCTTCCATGTCCTCCCAAAGAGACAGGCAGAGAATAAGTGAGCTGTGTAAAGGATGGGGTGTGTGGGAGGGCAAAACAGTGAAGAGAAACATGTATCCAGCCTTGTGCAGTGTGGAATGCCCACATCTGAGCTTCCTCCAAGGTGAGCCTTTAATACAGAAATAATCCAGTGTTAACGGGCTTGGTTCTCCACTTTCTGCAACAATATAACTGAGGCATATGGATCTAATTGCTATTTTAAATGTCACGAGATGGATGCATTTGCCCGTGAAACTTTAAACTGATATGTTCCTTGTTTTCTGCCCTCACACCCCTTTTCTGTTCCGAAAAATAAGGTGTGGCCTTCTGCATTACCTTCTAATGAAATTTCAATGTATTTGGGGGTATTTTCAGTACTCTACAATTTTATAGAGATGAAAATAAAAAAGCTCTCCAAAGACTTCAAAACTGAATTAGCCTGCAACATATATTCAAGGTATATTTCTTTTTGACCTAGTTTATCTATTTAAAAGAAAAAGAAGAATCCCACACTACGGAGCTGACTTTCCCTCTTCTGTGTTCATCTGCATCAATGCAGCAGTTGCTGAGCAGGGAGTATGTGCTAAGTGCTCCATTAAATGCCTTAAAAGAATAATCTTACCCAAGGACAAACGCCCCCAGGGCCTGGGGCACACTGTTCTTTCCACAGGAAAGGCAGGGAGCAGAGTCTCTGAGAAGTCAGGTCCTGCAGAGCTGAGACACGGAGCCGGAATTTGCAGGGGAGCCCCTCTCTCTGGATTTGAGACAAGTCGTTCCATGACTCAGTGTCCTTCCTGCATCTTCAAGGGGCAGCGGTGCACAGAGTCCTTCTTACCCTTCCCACCTCCCTTTCCCTTCAGCCTCATCCCTCTCACCTCTCTGAGTCTTGCTCTTCCACACTGAAGGGCTCGTGAGATGACACTGAGCCCAGACAATCCAGGAGAGCCTACCATCCCCAGGTCATCATCCAACCACATCTCAAGTGTTCCTGGTGCCACAGGAGGTCACATCCACAGATCCAAGGGGTTAGAGTGCGCACCTTTGGGGCCCGTTTCTCTGCCTCTCACAGGCTTCTCAGAGGACTATCTTTATCATCTTTTTAACTCCTTTCCCCAAATACCCAAGCTGTTGGGATAACCCTGAAATCCACTCCTCTCTTCTCTGATGCTAATCCGCCCCCCCCACTACACTGCCCTGTCCCCATTACTCGTTTTACAACAGGAATCCCCAGGAAATACTTCCCCTTTTGAAGTAATGGTTGCTTTTTGGATTTCGTGTGTGTTTTCCCAGCTCTCTCCTTTTTTTCTTCTTCCCCTGGTATCAGACCCACCTCACCCACACCAGTATTTCTGGTTATTTAGAACCTCCACTGGTCCCTGTGTGTTGGGAGTTTGCAGGGAAGAC
This sequence comes from Callorhinus ursinus, assembly GCF_003265705.2. Lineage (NCBI taxonomy): Eukaryota > Metazoa > Chordata > Mammalia > Carnivora > Otariidae > Callorhinus > Callorhinus ursinus. The sequence continues at coordinate 11,142 of NW_027397876.1, forward strand.
TGTCTTCCTCCATGACAGAGGATGAGGGCCCAATATGGACTTATGGTTCTGATCTCAAAGGAGAAGACTGTTCCCCAACCACCCCATGATCTTAGACAATGTCGTGCAGTCTGGTCGTAGGACCAGCTTGGGGCCACCTTCCCACCTGGAAACAAGTCACTGCGGCCAGGAGAGACCATGTGCTGATGGAACAGGCTGGTCACATCTCCCCCGTGCTGAGCAGAAGGTTGCAGTTAGCCTCATCTCAGATCCACAGATGACTTTCTAACGCAAGTGGGGAGATTATGTATGCCAAAAAGACCCCACGCTGGGCACATATTAAATTTTCAGCCTATGAGTCCATTACTACAACTTTACTGCCACCATCGCAGCTCTTCTTCCTAGTTACTAAGTGTAACCAGGAATTTCTAAGATTTCTGGAGAGAGAAATGTCTTTTGGGGAGGGACAGAGGGAGAAGAGTCTTTCATAAACGTGCATTGGTGAATAAAAGCTCAGGCCTAAAGCAAAGAACTGGACGCAAATGCAAAGAAAAACACAGTCTGGGGGACTTTTCCCAGGGACCTTGGTTAAACCCACACCAAAACACAGTGAGAAGGCCAATTACATTTTCAGTAATTATAAAAATCAATAAATGAGTGGCATTCCTATACACCAACAACAAGACAGAAGAGAGACAAATCAAGGAGTCGATCACATTTACAACTGCACCCAAAACCATAAGATACCTAGGAATAAATCTAACCAAAGAGGCAAAGGATCTGTACTCAGAGAACTATAAAATACTCATGAAAGAAATTGAAGAAGACACAAAGAAATGGAAAAATGTTCCATGCACATGGATTGGAAGAACAAACATTGCGAAGATGTCAATGCTACATAGAGCAATGTACACATTCAATGCAATCTCCATCAAAATACCATCCACCTTTTTCAAAGAAATGGAACAAATAATCCTAAAATTTGTATGGAACCAGAAGAGACCCCCAATAGCCAGAGGAATATTGAAAAAGTAAAGCAAAGCTGGCGGCAACACAATCCAGACTTCCAGCTCTATTAAAAAGCTGTCAGCATCAAGACAGTATGGTACTGGCACAAAAACAGACACATAGATCAATGGAACAGAATCGAGAGCCCAGAAATGGACCCTCAACTCTATGGTCAACTCATCTTTGACAAAGCAGGAAAGAATGTCCAATGGAAAAAAGACAGTCTCTTCAACAAATGGTGTTGGGAAAATTGGACAGCCACATGCAGAAGAATGAAACTGGACCATTTCCTTACACCACACACAAAAATAGACTCCAAATGGTTGAAAGACCTAAACGTGAGACAGGAGTCCATCCAAATCCTAAAGGAGAACACAGGCCGCAACCTCTTCGACCTCAGCCGCAGCAACTTCTTCCTAGAAACTTCGCCAAAGGCAAGGGAAGCCAGGGCAAAAATGAACTCTTGGGATTTCATCAAGATAAAAGGCTTTTGCACAGCAAAAGAAACAGTCCACAAAACCAAAAGACAACCGACAGAATGGGAGAAAATATTTGCAAATGACATATCAGATAAAGGGCTCGTATCCAAAATCTATAAAGAACTTATCAAACTCAACACCCAAAGAACAAATAATCCAATCAAGAAATGGGCAGAAGACATGAACAGACATTTCTCCAAAGAAGACATCCAAATGGCCAACAGACACACGAAAAAGTGCTCAACATCGCTCGGCATCAGGGAAATCCAAATCAAAACCTCCATGAGATACCACCTCACACCCGTCAGAATGGCTAAAATGAACAAGTCAGGAAACGACAGATGTTGGCGGGGATGCGGAGAAAGGGGAACCCTCCTACACTGTTGTTGGGAATGCAAGCTGGTGCAACCACTCTGGAAAACAGTATGGAGGTTCCTCAAACAGCTGAAAATAGAGCTACCATACGATCCAGCAACTGCACTACTGGGTATTCACTACAAAGATACAAATGTAGGGTTATGAAGGGGTACGTGCACCCCGATGTTTATAGCAGCAATGTCCACAATAGCCAAACTGTGGAAAGAGCCAAGATGTCCATCGACAGATGAACGGCTAAAGAAGAAGTGGTATATATACACAATGGAATATTACGCAGCCATCAAAAGGAATGAGATCTTGCCATTTGCAACGACGTGGATGGAACTGGAGGGGGTTATGCTGAGTGGAATAAGTCAATCAGAGAAAGACATGTATCATATGACCTCACTGATATGAGGAATTCTTAATCTCAGGAAACAAACTGACTGTTGCTGAGTGGTGGGGGGTGGGAGGGATGGGGTGGCTGGGTGATAGACATTGGGGAGGGTATGTGCTATGGTGAGCGCTGTGAATTGTGCAAGACTGTTGAATCACAGATCTGTACTTCTGAAACAAATAACGCAACATATGTTAAGAAAAAAGGAAAAGAAGGAGATAGCAGGAGGGGAAGAATGAAGGGGAGTAAGTCAGAGGGGGAGACGAACCATGAGAGATGATGGACTCTGAAAAACAAACTGAGTGTTCTAGAGGGGAGGAGGTCAGGGGGATGGGTTAGCCTGGTGGTGGGTATTAAAGAGGTCCCATTCTGCATGGGGTACTGGGTGTTATGCACAAACAATGAATCATGGAACACTACATCAAAAACTAATGATGTAATATATGGTGATTAACATAACAATAAAAAATTTTAATTTTTTTTCATTATGGCCATGTACTTTATCAATTTTTGTAAATCTGTAGGCATATAAAAATAATTTATAGTCTCTAGAGAGGGCACATAGACTTCTATATATATATATATTTTGAAATCAAGTTTATCAGTAGTATTATTCAATTCCTTTGTGTCTTTACCTCTACTTTGTCTCCAAAATAAATCTTCTATTAAGAGGAAAAAAAAAAGAAAAGAAAAGAAAGACAAGTGTGGTAATTGCTCTGAGGCTGACACTCCTTCTTCCTTGCCACCCCACTACCTGAGCAGGAGAGATCCTCAGCTCTCAGCATCCTCTATGTTTGTAGGGAGGGGACATGTGCCAGAGCCTGGATAATGGGATGTTAATCAAAGTCTCCTAGAAGTTGGGACTCCTGCAATAGAAACAGTTTGCATAGACCTTCCCTTATTCCTTTTTTTTTTTAAGATTTTATTTATTTGTTTGAGAGAGAGGGAATGAGAGATAGAAAGCACGAGAGGGAAGAGGGTCAGAGGGAGAAGCAGACTCCCCGCTAAGCAGGAAGCCCGATGTGGGACTCGATCCCGGGACTCCAGGATCATGACCTGAGCCGAAGGCAGTCGCTTAACCAACTGAGCCACCCAGGCGCCCGACCTTCCCTTATTCCTACTGCCTTGAATGTCAATACGATGACTGGAGCTGTGGTGGCCATTTTATTACTATAAGGAAGAAAACGGCAGAGATGTTCGCTCTGATATTGTTGAGCTACTGAACCAGTGCCGAGAGCTGACTGTCTCTAGACCTCCTGTCATTTAAGAAAAATACACTTATTTAAGCCACCGTGAACTAGCTTCTGTTTCTTTTAGCCAAAAAGAATTTTTTTAAGATTTTATTTATGTATTTGAGAGAGAGCAAGCGAGCACAAGCTGGGGGTAGGAGAGCAGAGGGAGAAGCAGGCTTCCCGCTGAACAGCGATCCCAACGCGGGACTCCGTCCCAGGAACCCGGGATCATGACCTGAGCTGAAGGCAGACGCTTAACCACCTGAGCCACCCAGGTGCCCCTTTAGCCAAAAATTTTCTTAACTGGTATATTCCTCATATTATGTGAAGTGGATACAATGGCTACTTATTCTTCTTGATATTGGTAACTACAGAAATAGAAGTTTACATCTTTAAAGGTAACTATTAATGACCAATAAAAAACAGGACCCACATCTTCTGGGGAAAACAATCAAAGACAATATAATCCATATAGCAAAGAAAGCAACAAGGAAGCATAAATACAGAAAATAGAATGATAAAACAAAGGTCACGTGTATTCTACACATTGTGACAAAAAAGTAAATGGGTTAAACTTTCTATTAAATGATAACATATCTCATATTGGCACAAACGTATCCAAGTTATGTCTGCAAAAGACACACCAGCATAAAGCAATGAGGAAGAGTTAAAGGCAGAAGGACTACTCACACTATCTTTTATAGTTAAGATAACATATTTCAGAAGAGGTTAAATGACAAAATCTTATCATCACCGAATACATGGATATAGGCATGGAAAAGCATCTGATGAAATTCAACACTCATTCCTGACAAAATTTCTTAGTAAAATCAAATCAGAAGGAAATTTGTTGTCATGGTAAAAAGTAACTCTCCTCACGAAATACTATGCAGAACAGTAAAACACTTAATTCATTAATGCCTGCAAAAAGGTAAAAATCCCCACCATCATTGTTTTTATCATTGTTCTACCAAAATAATTAAAAATATTTAAATGATCTCTTGGAAAAATATAAGAAAATATTGTTTTTTTCATGCAAAAAAAGTCTAGCTGGAAAACAAAACAAAACAAAAGGCTACTGAGGTACTGAAGAGAGTCCATTAAATGCCCTGCTAATAAATCAGTGAGTTCCTTTATCCACAATAACCAGCTGAAAACTCTAAGAAGGATTCCATTTACGAGAGCCACGAAAATATAACATACCTCAGGATAATCTCAACAGGAAATGTACAGGACTTCATGAAAAATATTATAAAATGTTGCTAAAAAATATAAAAGATGATGAAAGAATTGAAAGATACATCACATTCTTGAATGAGAAGGTATAATGTAGTAAAATATCCAACAGCTTAAAATCAAACTATAAATTTAATGAAATTCCAATTGAAATGGTAACATGTGGCTTTATGAAGCTTGACAACATAATTCTACAGTTTATCAAGAAGAATAAATTATAGGGAGGGCGGAGCAAGATGGCGGAGGAGTAGGAGACCTAGATTTCGTCTGGTCTCAGGAATTCAGCTGAATAGGGATCAAACCATTCTGAACACCTACGAACTCAACAGGAGATCGAACAGGAGAGTAGCAACAACTCTCTGAACAGAGAAGCGACCACTTACTGGAAGGTAGGGCGTGCGGAGAAGTGAATCTGAGGCGATATTCGGGAGGATAGACAGCAGGGGAGGGACCTCCGCTGGCCGCTTCTGGCAAGTGATAGAGCCACGGAGCACAAAATCGGACCTCTTAGAAGTTGGCTCGGCGGAGGGACGTCGCTGCAGTGGCTAAGCGGGGGGTGGAATCCTCC
>NW_027397877.1:0-16381 GCF_003265705.2 Callorhinus ursinus
TGTGTGTGTGTGTGTGTGTGTGTGTGTGTGTGTGTGTGTGTTGTACTTTGTGGTCATAAAATCCATTGGTCTTTTACTCTGCATGGATCATTTTCCCATGTGCAGCATCTTGCATTGGTAATTTGGAAACAATTGGTTCATTGGGTTCTGCGGATCTTCCAAATATTGACCTCATTCATTCTATGATATAAAAAAAAAAACACATTCATTAACAATACCACATATCTCATCAGGAATGTCTTTTCTGGGGGTGCCGAGGTGGCTCAGTCGGTTAAGCGGCTGACTCCTGATTTCAGCTCAGGTCATGATCTCAGGGTCCTGGGATGGAACCCCATGGTCGGCTCTGCGCTCAGAGGGAGTCTGCCTGAGGATTCTCTCTCTCGCTCTCTCCCTGCCCCTCCCATCCCCGCTCATGTGCACACTCTCTCTAAAATAAATAAATAAATCTTAAAAAAAAGAAATGTCTTTTCTGCATCGGGAAGCTGGCAAGTTCATAGCAGCGGATGTGAGTTTTCAAAATTCTAATTCTCACTTGAAAGCTCAGATTTTATCAACGGCAACCAATAGTGTTATTTGTTTTCCTTAAAGTGACAATGCCATTACTTTTCAAAAACGTATCTGCAAGCCACACAAGTATGAATAACCATGGTTAATCTATCATATATTTAAAAATGGTATTTCAGGTAAAAGGGACTGGTTCCACCTGCAAGGGAACAGTTAATTACTCAAGTACACCCCGCTGAGGCATGATAACTACCATATACTTTGGTGTACAATCCTGGTGCCTTATGGGAACTTCCCATTACATCACACAGAACAGTCAAAGATAATGTACTTAAGTGTTCAGATTTAATAGAATGAATAAGGTTAATTACTGCATCAGGGACTCTTGAGTGAAACTGTATACACACACACATATAATACGTGTGTGTAAATATAATAGAAACATATTTTTATGCTTGTATTTTTACATATATGTACTTTTCTTTTTTTTCCCTACTGTGAGTTTGTGGAGGCGAAGAGCACAGTGACTACGAGTCTCCTCTTTGATCCCAGAGCCTTGTTATAGTGCACTGCGATGATTCATCGCTTTTCCACCATCTCTGCAAATGTCTGTGCAACGAAAAAAGCAAATAGTATGTTAATGTCACTGTGAACATAATATCAATGTCAAGGACTTCCTAGAAGGAAGACCTCCAGGAGTCTATAGGGCCACATTTTGAGAAACACTGCTTTCGTTCTTTTCTGACTTGGCTTTCTCTCGAGAAGTTGACCTGTCTCTTGCCTTGTTCTCTCAGAGCCTGATTCTCTGTTAAGTTGGATGTGCATCAGAGATCCTACATCCTGAGTAAGGTGGGCCCATTTGTAAAGAATGCTTTATTTATTTATTTTTAAATTTTTATTGTTATGTTAATCATCATATATTACATCATTAGTTTTTGATGTAGTGTTCCATGATTCATTGTTTGTGTATAACACCCAGTGCTCCATGCAGAACGTGCCCTCTTTAATACCCATCACCAGGCTAACCCATCCCCCCACCCTCCTCCCCTCTAGAACCCTCAGTTTGTTTTTCAGAGTCCATCGTCTCTCATGGTTCGTCTTCCCCTCCAATTTACTCCCCTTCATTCTTCCCCTCCTATCTTCTTTTTTTTTTTTAACATATAATGTGTTATTTGTTTCAGAGCTATAGGTCTATGTTCAACAGTCTTACACAATTCACAGCGCTTACCATAGCACATACCTTCCCCAATGTCTATCACTCAGCCACGCCATCCCTCCCACCCCCCACCACTCCAGCAACCCTCAGTTTGTTTCCTGAGATTAAGAATGCCTCATATCAGTGAGATTATATGACACATGTCTTTCTCTGATTGACTTATTTCGCTCAGAATACCCTCCAGTTCCATCCACATTGTTGCAAATGGCAAGATTTCATTCCTTTTGATGGCTGCATAATATTCCATTATATATATATATATATGTATATATATATATATATGTATGTATATATATACCACATCTTCTTTATCCATTCATCTGTCGATGGACATCTTGGCTCTTTCCACAGTTTGGCTATTGTGGACATTGCTGCTATAAACATCGGGGTGCATGTACCCCTTTGGATCCTTGCCTTTATATTGTAAAGAATGCTTTAACTGAAGGATGGCAAATATGTGGTCTGCCTGTTCAAAACTGCTCTTTCTGGGCCCATGGTGGACCTTGGGATCGGTCACTGTCCTTTCTCCTGCTTGGCTTCGCTCCAGCTTCACAGTTATAATTATTATATTCACATCAGCACCCAGCAGTCCCTCAGGACCCTTGGGAATTGATAAAAACTTGCCATTTCATTCTTTACTCAAACAAAGGGCTCTCATTTCAGGCCGGTGGGATAGATGTTTCTGAAAAAATGAGATCTTGTGGCCCCCTAAAAAGAAACTTCTTTTCCCTCTTTGTCTTTATTTATGATACAATTCCTTCTTCTTGGGCTCAGGTCAGTGGTTCTCAGTCCTGAAAATACCTGGGGAACATTTAACAGCTATCTGTGCTGGGCCTCATTCCAGACAAGTTAAATTTGAGTCTCTGGCGATGCCCTGGGCATCAGTACTGTGAGGCCCTTTTAATCTTTTCAGGTGGTTCTAACCTAATAAGTTTGAGCCACTGGTCTTTGATACCAACTGGAGGCTGTCACTAAGGGCTTCGAGTTGGTTCTTTCTAAAGGTGGCTAGGAGGCTTTTGCTGAGTCGTCTAGGTTTTTTTTAATCTCCCTCAGAGAGATCATTAAATTTTTGTTTAATTGCCCAAACAAGGAGCATCTTATTACTTTATAACCCTGTATAATTTTCAAAGGTAGAACCTTAACACTAATGGATAATAACTAGTAATCCCAAAGATAAAACTGATCTTATTTCCTCTTTATTAAAAGCATAGTAAATTGGATGGTTTAAAAGAAAAATAGTGCTTAATGTAAAATAGGTTTTTTGGGTGTCATTTCAAGAAACTGTTAATTGGCTATTGCTCTTGGGGCAGATGATAAATATTTGCCCTTTCGCTTGTGCATGCCAAGCATGTGAACTGCTGTCCTGGGTTCAGAAAATCCTCCAAAAATGGATGATGAAAGCTCAGATATGTGCTCTTTCTTGGCAATTCCTGGCAGGTTTGTCTTGAGCATATGGTCTGCTCAGCCTACTGAATGCTTCTGAAAGAGGCAGGGTACTTTTGGGATGCATTTCTAAGGTGGAGACAGTCTTCAGGATCCAGTGTGCAGAGTGATGGTGGGAATAGAGCCAGCAGCATGTCTGTGAGTGTCCAGTGGTGAAAGAACAAGGGCTCATGTTCCATCTCTAACCCTTGGCTCTTGTCCATTTTTCCAGTTCAGGGGGCTCCCCATTGACTCCAGGAGGGAATTCATAACCTTTCCGCCAATCCCTTTTCTGCTTTAATACACCAAACATTTCTAATCTGTTATGCTTTTAATGAAGACCAAAATAAACAAAGAAGAACAGTTTTAAGTTAACACATTATTTCCGTATTATCCACCAATGTTAAGTTTCTTTGAAGGTAATGTGGGCTTAGGACTGACTTCTAGTTTTTCTTGAAAGAGCTGGCCATATTGGTCTCACTTTTCCACATGGCGCTAAGTGGCTGGACCTAAGGGTGCTTGCTCCTTTAGAAAAGGCTCCGATGCCCTTCCATAATTCTCATGTGGGAGGCTTCACCCATTTCCATCCCTTGCTGGGCTCCCGTTCTTTTTCTATTTGCTAACAGTAGGCCCTAGTATTCTCTCAGAGGTAAAAATAAGGCAACATTAGGGAAACATAATTAGTTACACAAGTCGTGGTTTCCAGAAGATATAATTGAGCATATTTCTCAGAAGAATCCTAACTATTCTTGAGGCTTAGGACGGACAGAAAGTTCTCATATGGATTCTAAAAAATAAAGGGAAGTGGGGGAAATGCCAAACAACGAAGGCTCCAACAAGAGCTTCACAAAACACATGAGGACTATTTCTGGAGGTGGTTTCATTTAATCTCTTATAAAATGGACCAGTTCCACTAAAGTGACTTGGAGTGAGAAGTAATACAGTTCAGGAACTAAAATCTCCATCAGTATTTTTAATCTTTTAATCGAGGGAACAATTTAAAAGTTTCTGTGGTAGTGGAAGTCTGTTGTTCACGCTAGCCAGTGCCCACTCACCCTTCTTCGATTATCAGTGTGCCATATTCCTTGGGGACACCCTTCGGTGACCTTGGCCTAGGTGCTTCTGGTGGAGTTGACTCTGCCCTTTGCTGCAGGAAGGATTATGTGACTCAGGCCTGGACAATTACACTATCACATTCCTCTTGGATTATTTTATGGGGCCCTATCCCAGAAACCTATGAAAAATAAAAAAAATGTACATACAAATCATGACTTATTTTTGGCCACAATTACAGATTAGGCTGGTTGTCTGAGTTTCAGAGAATCCATGGCTGGAGTCCTTCATTTCATTCTGTTTATGGAGATATTTTCCCTTATTTTTTCCCCAACAATTCTATACATTTCTCAGTGCTCACCAAGATTAAGTGCACTCCTCATCTTCCTCATCGATTTTGCCCATCCTCCCACCTACCTCCCCTTTGGCAACCACCAGTTTGTTCTCTGTATTTAAGAGTCTGGTTTTTTGTCTCTTTTTTCTTTGTTTTGTTTCTTAAAGTCCACATATGAGTAAAATCATATGGTATTTGTCTTTCTCTGACTGACTTATCTCACTTAGCATGATACCGTCTGGATCCATCTGTGTTGTTGCAAACGGCAAGCTCTTGTTCTTCTTTATGGCTGAGTAATATTCCATCGTATATACATAGCACATCTTCTTTGTCCATTCGTCTATAGATAAACACTTGGGTTCTTTCCATATCTTGGCTACTGTAAATAATGTGCAATAAACATAGGGGTGCATATATTTTCAAATTAGTGTTTTCATTTTCTTTGGGTAAATACCTGATAGTGGAATTAGTGGATCATATGGTAATTTTATTTTTGATTTTTTTGAGGAAACTCCATAATGTTTTCCAGTGGCTGCACCAGTTTGCATTCGCACCAACGTGCACAAAGATTTCTTTTTCTCCACATCCTCGCCAACACTTGTTGTTTCTTGTGTTTTTTACTTTAGCCATTCTGACAGGTGTAAAGTGATATCTCATTGTGGTTTTGATTTGCATTTCCCTGACTATGAGTGGCATTGAGCAGTTTTTCATGTGTCTATTGGCCATCTGTATGTCTTCTTTGGAAAAATGTCTATTCACGTCCTCTGCCCATTTTTAAATTGGATTATTTATGGTTTTGGTATTGAGTTGTATGCATTCTTTATATATTTTGGATATGAACTCCTTATCAGATATATCATTTTCATTTATCTTTAAAACTAGAAGATCAAATCAAAAGTATATTTAAATAATATCTCCGTGAAATGGCTTCTTTTTGTGAGCATGGTGGAATTAGCTATCAACTAGTTATTTTTCATACACTTGATAATGACTCTATAAGCAAAATGGATTTTACATTTTCTTGTGAATTTGGCACCCAAGACAGAAATAAAAATCTTATTTTTTCTTCTAAAAGAAAAGTGAATCCATGTTCCCTCGGATGACTGCTTTGCATGAACACATCATCCTGCATTCTACCCAACAAGAGTATCTTTCAACATTAGATTGCTTCTTCATTGGAAACAAAGAGATTAGTTCAGTAGTGGGACAGTATTTTGGAAAATGGTTTGAATGTGGATTCAAAAATCAATCCACTACTAGTAACTCTCTTTGCATGAGAGTCCACAGCACACGTAGGATATCTCTGTCATACCCATTTGATATTTTTTTTCCTGTGCTTTGACAATCTAATTGACTTACAATTAAAATAAAGTTTATGGACCCTTTTCATGCTTTTCTAGTTGAAGGAGAATATAATTAGATTTAATTGAGGTTGATTCTCCAAATGACACCCCTAGATACAGTGGACAGCATATATGCATCTTATTCTTTTGTAGGGAGCATGTGCATAAAGTCACTTAATAAAATATGTTACACATTGAAAGCTTTCAAAACAAGGCTGATGAAAATAGGATGTGACAGATTCTTCCCTTGATTTCTTGGAACTCTTGCAATTATGTCTGATTCTCCAGGACATGGACAGATAAATGATGTTTTACAGCAGTAGGGGTGTTGGGGGGGCAGGGAAAAAATATTACAACTTAATCTTTCTCAACATTTTCCCATAAGATAATGCAATTGGGCTCAGGAAGAAGTTTTATAACTTGAATACACAAGTCTAACGATTGATCTATAGGTGGCCTCAGCCCCTACCAATTATGTTGTTTATTAGAGAAATAATGAAAGACCAACATTAGAATGATGCTTTTAAAATTACCTGCTCTTTGTAAAATGTGTTTCCCAAATTAGCTTGGAAAAAGTGGCTTGCAACAGCTCTAAGAACATAATAATGGAAGGAAATTAGGCAGCTAAACAAGGACAATAATGGGCTTTTTAGACAATAATCTTGTGTTTAATTGCAGCCAACTTTAACCATAGGCAACATGAAAAGTTTGAACAGGCAAGAGTGTTTAGGTATTATTGGTATATTGAGGTTTTCCACAGCCCAGTGGAAATCAGAATGCTGGTAATTACGTGGTTAATCTCATCAGTTGGACAGTTCCACTAGACAATTCAAGGTTCAAGGAGACACAGTGATTCATTTGTGTTATTTGCCACTGAGGAGCTCCAATGCACAGCTGAGTTGTCTCCACTGATGAAATTAACTGGAAAATTGTCCAACTTTCACTTCACTTTTGGGTTGATCAATAAATAAGGAGCTTTCCCCCATGGCATCTGACACGATTCTGTTCTGGCCATTACATCCGTGGTCCTTCCTCCTTGAAGTGGTTATGACTGAGCTACCAGTAAAGAGGCATCCACTTCCAACTGATCCATTTGTGAACATGGTAGGAAGAGATTTCACTGATAGAGCCAAAATGTCTCAAACTATTCGCACAACTGACCAATGATACAGGTTTATAAATATTGACAGATTGTAGTGTATGACTTTTGATCAGATCAAAGACACTGCCAGTTTTTGATGCGGGAAAATGGATGGGTAATGGTAAAACTACATGTGAAATGGCATTTTCAAATTAAGTACTTTTCCTTTGAACTCTTTAAAGTTCTGCTTTAAAAATTTATGTAAAGGGTACAATTCCAAGTATGATCCCAAGTACAGAAGTCTATGCATCAAAATGTCATGACACCTATGAAGGAGAGTGATGAGAAACTTTAATTTTAAATTGTGTATTTTCATTTTTCTACAATCTTTCCAAATAAGCAAGAATTATTTTATAATGGGAAAATATTATAACCTGCTATGTTTTCTCCCTAAATAAATGTGGTGGAGCAGGTGGAGGTCTTTGAGGAAAATACTTCCTGTGTAAGCTCAGATTCAAATGTAAATTGTGCAAATTATTGGTACCATGGGTAGCAAAAAGCACACTGAAGGGAGCAGTTACTGGACACCTACTCTGTACTGAGTATTCTGCATATGTTATTTATAACGATGTGGCAAGATGTGATTTCTTGCCCTCATGTGACTTTTAAAAAAACACTGGGACTTGGACAGATTACATAATTGGTCATGTTTGCCTTGTTAGGATCTGGCTGAATCCTAGTTGCCCCCATGTTTGTCAAATTCTGAAGTCCACACTTTCCTATTTGGGCTTCTAATATTCCTTCCCAGAATGACTCTCTTCTAACAAAATAGAAGCCTGTTGATATGGAAACAAATCACCATGATTCATTCATTTACTAATTGATCAAGAATTTTACTTATTTGTATTATGTTAAAACTTTAGCAGCTATATCTCCTTTATAAAATATTTTTATATTCATAAATACAGAATTGGCTGCTGAATACTATCAGATAGGTTTTTGGCACTTGATGTAATCATATTATTTTATTACTTTCTTTTTTTTCCTATTTATATGCTGAATTAAAGTGATATTTTTCTAATACTGGATTTTTCTTGAATATCTGAACTAAAACCCACTTAGTTCAGTGTATTATTTTTGAAATGTAATGTGGATTCTATTTCCTGATACTTTGTGATTTTCGAATCAATATTCATGGGTTTGGTTTATAGGTGCTGTTTTTAGTGCTATCCCTGTCAAGTTTAGGCATTTTCTGCCATAGTGGTTTTGTAAAAAGAATTAGGAAGCATTAATTCTAACTTTATGCTTTGGGATAATTTAAAAAGCTCATGAATTATCTGTTTCTTGAAGGTTTGAGTGAATTCATGCATGAAATTGTCTGGAACTTTATTGAGAAGTAGATCTTTGACAGCTTTCTCAATTTCTTCCTTGGTTTTGGGTCTATTCAAGTATTCAATCTTTTGTTGAGTCAATTTGAAGTACAGCACTTTCATATTTATAGAAAAAGGTCTATTCACATTCTCAAATTTGTTAGCATATTTTTGAGCAAATATTCCTTTAGAATCCTTTTAATCAGTTCCACTTTTCACATCCTTAAGTTTATATGTTAATGTAGTCTTCTTTTCTTATTTATAAGGCGCTTTATTTATTTTTATTCAAAGAACTAATTATTTTATGTATTTATCAATTCTACTTTTTCTCTTTTTCAGGACATGAATGTATGCTTTTACATGTATTAACTCCATTTTTCTCCTTTCGATTATTTCATGCACTTATCATTTTTAATTTTTCTCCTTTCCTGTAAATAAATTTGTGTTTTTATATTTATTAATTTATTGTTCTGCTTTCCTTAGACTTTTGAGTTCTTTTTCTTATATTTTTATGTCGAACACACTATCCTCAATTTTTTTCTTCCTGTTTTTGGGTAAGAAAAATGTTCATAGTTCTCCTTTTCTTTTTAGCAAATTTTTGGCATCATACAATACTTCATAGAGAGAATTTTAGTATTGTTGTGATCCAATGATTTGGCAATTGTACTTTTGATTATCTCAGTGGCCTAAGAGTTATTCAATATTTAAAAAAAATATTTTTGAGCTGCCTGGGTGGCTCAGTCATTTCAGCATCCAACTCTTGATTTTGGCTTAGGTCATGATCTCAGGGTCCTGGGATTGGGTAGGACTCTGTGCTCAGCAAGGAGTCTGCTCAAGATTCTCTCTCCCTCTACCCCTCCACCTGTTCATGTGCATGTGCTGTCTCTCTCTCTCAAATAAATAAATAAATCTTTTAAAAATAAATAAAAGAAAATATTTTCTTTTATATTACCATTGGTTGAGAGATTTGGTTTCTTCATCTGTTATTCATTTCTGGGTGTATTGCATTTCTGTTGCAAACTATGGGTGACTACGTATGTATTATTTCTGTTCTTTGGGATTTTGAATTTGCTTTGAATCTAAATTATGGCCAGTCTTCGTAAATAACCCATGCATGTTTATTAAGAAGCTACATTCTCTCTCTCTCTGCAGGAATATTTATATTCTATACTTATGGACTATGTCATTCAGATTATACTATAGTTAACTTTTGCTTTATAACTTGGTGATTGGTCAAGGATGGGATAGTATGATGATGCTTCCAACAACTAGTATATTTTTATAGTTTTGGGGTTCTTGCTGTATCTGGAAGGTTTTGTTACATATGCTGGAGGGTGGGATCCTCATAAAGGCGATGATAAGATGGTTTGAATGGTACATGGGCATAGAATGAACAACATTGGATAACATGGTGAGGAAGTTATTTCCTTTCCATTTATCTTCAAATTTGCATTATGATAGAAGAAAATCTCAATTCAGTGGTGTTAGTGTATTTTTATTACTCTGTTAACTCTGCTAATTCCATGTAGTAATAGAGAAGAGCAACTTAGGTTAAGACGATTAGGCAGAATCCTGAGTCTTCCGTTTGCTCTTGTGCCTACCTTCCCCACCCTTCTTCCTTCTGATCTCTGACCCAGGAGGTGACCATGTTCTAAACAGTGAGACTTCCTGGTCCTCTGGTTTTCTCTTGGATCCTACCAACCGGGCAATGGCAAGAGACTGGGGAACTGTGAGGTAGGGGTCTTTACTTCCCTGGCTTCTGCTCCATTGAATTGCTTTGGGTTGGCTCCATTCCTTCCCCAATCACAACACCTCCCATCTGTTGGTCCTTCTCTTACAATTGCCCAATCTGTGTCTGGTCATCACTCCATTCCTTTGCTCCTTCCAGACAAGGGCTGGTAACTGCTCCTCGCTGACTTCTCTAAACTTGTCCCCATCAGCCCACAGCTTTTAAACCGTCTCTTTTCAAAACCCCCTTATTATCCATTTTGAGTGAGCTGTTTCCTCTTGTCTCTTCAGAGACAATGGCACCTGACGAAATTTACTAATATGGTTTCTTATTTAGTCATACCCTTTTATTTATAGCAGTAAGAATTGGTTCTGTATTTTTGATAGTAACATAGAGTTTCTGTCTAAACCATTTTTATTTAATTTTAAAAGAATTCAATGAAAATCATATGAAGCAAGTTATACATTTTATGAAGACATAGCAAAAACTCATGGAACTAGGATATAAATTACTGAAATTTGGAGAACACGGTTTTATGCATTGTGGTGCTCCCTAATTTAGTATAAACGGTTTGTTTGCTATTTTAAATCACCACTACAAATGGATTTTCCCTCTTGTTTAGTGCTCTCCTTTAAACTACAGTCAGTGGGTGCCTGGGTGGCTCAGTTGGTTAAGCGACTGCCTTCGGCTCAGGTCATGATCCTGGAGTCCCGGGATCGAGTCCCACATCGGGCTCCCTGCTCAGCAGGGAGTCTGCTTCTCCCTCTGACCCTCTTCCCTCTCGTGCTCTCTATCTCTCATTCTCTCTCTCTCAAATAAATAAATAAAATCTTTAAAAAAAAATAAATAAACTACAGTCAGTAATATGAGGGTTGATGATGTGACTGTGCTTTTCTTTCTGTTTTTTAATTTTCTGGCATATTTTGCCCATACTTCCCTTTTAAAACAATTTGAGTCACTTTGCTCTAGGATCTATCTTATAGTATGGTATGTTTTTATTTTTTCTGACTAATTCTAAAAGTCTTCTTAATTAATATGTAATTCAACTTATTATGGTTGAGACATTCATTGTTTTCATTTCTG
This sequence comes from Callorhinus ursinus, assembly GCF_003265705.2. Lineage (NCBI taxonomy): Eukaryota > Metazoa > Chordata > Mammalia > Carnivora > Otariidae > Callorhinus > Callorhinus ursinus. The sequence goes on from NW_027397877.1 coordinate 11,136, forward strand.
GCATCAGTTTAGGCTAGGTATGTCTCCTTGCTCTTCCCTTTTCTTTCTGTATTAGACTCTACTAGCAATATTTACCCACATGTATCTTAATGTTGCTTTTTCTTTAATTAACATATTTTAATCCTACACGTTTCAACAGCTCAGAATAACATAATATTCATGGGTTCTTTTTGTAAGAAAATGAAACAATTAGGGCATTTAGCTTCCTTCTCTCTTGTCCTCCTGGATTTGTTAGTTTGTTCTGAGATTTCAGTGTCATGGTGGTCACAAACAGTCCCAAACTCTCCTTTGCCTTACGTGCCTCAGCTGGTAGTGATGTTGCTATCCTCGTGACATACTCGTGAAGAATAAATGAATTCATACCTGTGAAGTGCTTAGGACAGAACAGATAATAAGCACCATGTCAGTGCTAGCTTCAGTTTGTGTTGCTGCTACCCCTATTATTACCATGTGTAACAGGAGATTTTCCTTCAGGAATCCTAACCCACAGTTATTTATATCTGTGTTGTCTGACATGCTTGATACTAGCTTCATGTGTCTATTGAACATTGAACATGTGGTTAGTCTGAATTAAAAGGTGCCCTGAGTATAAAATGCCCATCACCTGTTGAACATTCCATTTGAATAATAGAACGAAAAATATGTCGGTAGTAAAGTTTTATATGGATTGTCTTGGTCTGTGCCATCTTTCTTTTGTAGCAACTCAATTTTGTTGAGTGGGGGGTATGGTCTGCTTCCTGGGACGCGCCCTTGGCGTGTAGATCTGCTGCAGGGTGACTGGTTGTGTCAGACGGCACATTTAGGAAAGCTCAACCCCAATGACATTCAGGGCTTTCAGAGTAACACAAATCATGGTTAAGATGTGTTTCCAACATAGCCATTGATAAAACAGGTTAATTATTTGGAAGTGTTTTTCAATTGTCATGATCTGCAGATTTCTGTGATGATAGCTACCTTGTACTTCTGATTTTAATTTGCCTAGAGAGAGCACTAGAGGATGTTTTCATGAATGGAGACTGAACATCGGGCATCATGAGGACTTCACTACGGGAAAGCAGGGTCAGGACACAGAAAGCTACACACTGAACCACCTGCTGGGGATGAGAACATTGGGTCAGTGCACAGGAAGGAGATTATCTGGAGTACGGGTATGTTTCTCAGACAGTTTGTGAGACATGGCATGATGGTCAGAGAGGTTAATGAGTATCCAGGGCACAGTGAATCCCCACTGAAGCCTGAAAATCAGAAAGGTTCATTCTTTGCTTGATGAAACATGCAAAATCTTCAATTTCTTTTCCTTTCTTTTGTAATTCTTTTCTTTTAATTGTTTATTGTTCTGTTAATCCCCATACATGACATCATTAGTTCTTGATGTAGTGTTCCATGATTCATTGTTTGTGCATAACACCCAGTGCTCCAGGCAGAACGTGCCCTCTTTAATACCCATCACCAGGCTAACCTATCCCCCCACCCCCCTTCCCTCTAGAACCCTCAGTTTGTTTTCCAGAGTCCATCGTCTCTCATGGTTCGTCTCCCCCTCCGAATTCCCCGCTTCATTCTTCCCCTCCTGCAAACTTCTTCTTCTTTTTTCCTTAACATATATTACATTATTTGTTTCAGAGGTACAGATCTGTGATTCAACAGTCTTGCACAATTCACAGCGCTCACCATAGCACATACCCTCCCCAGTGTCTATCACCCAGCCACCCCATCCCTCCTACCCCCCCACTGCTCCAGCAACCCTCAGTTTGTTTCCTGAGATTAAGAATTCCTCATATCAGTGAGGTCATATGATACATGTCTTTCTTTGATTGACTTATTTCACTCAGCATAACACCCTCCAGTTCCATCCACGTCGTTGCAAATGGCAAGATCTCATTCCTTTTGATGGCTGCATAATATTCCACTGTATATATATCACATCTTCTTTATCCATTCATCTGTCGATGGACATCTTGGCTCTTTCCACAGTTTGGCTATTGTGGACATTGCTGCTATAAACATTGGGGTGCACGTACCCCTTCAGATCCCTACATTTGTATCTTTGGGGTAAATGCCCAATAGTGCAATTGCTAGATCGTATGGTAGCTCTATTTTCAACTTTTTGAGGAACCTCCATACTGTTTTCCAGAGTGGCTGCACTAGCTTGCATTCCCACCAACAGTGTAGGAGGGTTCCCCTTTCTCCACATCCCCGCCAACATCTGTCATTCCCTGACTTGTTAATTTTAGCCATTCTGACGGGTGTGAGGTGATATCTCATGGAGGTTTTGATTTGGATTTCCCTGATGCTGAGCGCTGTTGAGCACTTTTTCATGTGTCTGTTGGCCATTTGGATGTCTCCTTTGGAAAAATGTCTGCTCATGTCTTCTGCCCATTTCTTGATTGGATTACTTGTTCTTTGGGGGTTGAGTTTGATAAGTTCTTTATAGATTTTGGATACTAGCCCTTCCTCTGATATGTCATTTGCAAATATTTTCTCCCATTCTGTTGGTTGTCTTTTGGTTTTGTGGACTGTTTCTTTTGCTGTGCAAAAGCTTTTTCTCTTGATGAAGTTCCAAGAGTTCATTTTTGCCCTTGCTTCCCTTACCTTTGGCGATGTTTCTAGGAAGAAGTTGCTGTGGCTGAGGTCGAAGAGGTTGTTGCCTGTGTTCTCCTTAAGGATTTGGATGGACTCCTGTCTCACATTTAGGTCTTTCAACCATTTGGAGTCTATTTTTGTGTGTGGTGTAAGGAAAAGGTCCAGTTTCATGCTTCTGCATGTGGTTGTCCAATTTTCCCAACACCATTTGTTGAAGAGACTGTCTTTTTCCCATTGGACATTCTTTCCTGCTTTGTCAAAGATGAGTTGACCATAGAGTTGAGCGTCCATTTCTGGGCTCTCTATTCTGTTCCATTGATCTATGTGTCTGTTTTGTGCCACTACCATACTGTCTTGATGATGACAGCTTTGTAATACCTGGAAGTCCAGAATGGTGATGCCGCCAGCTTTGCGTTTCTTTTTCAACATTCCTCTGGCTATTCGGGGTCTCTTCTGGTTCCATACAAATTTTAGGATTGTTTGTTCCATTTCTTTGAAAAAAGTGGATGGTATTTTGATGGGGATTGCATTGAATGTGTAGATTGCTCTAGGTAGCACTGACATCTTCACAATGTTTGTTCTTCCAATCCATGAGCATGGAACGTTTTCCCATTTCTTTGTGTCTTCCTCAATTTCTTTCATGAGTATTTTATAGTTTGCTGAGTAGAGATCCTTTGCCTCTTTGGTTAGATTTATTCCTAGGTATCTTATGGTTTTGGGTGCAATTGTAAATGGGATCGACTCCTTGATTTGTCTCTCTTCTGTCTTGTTGTTGGTGTATAGGAATGCCACTGATTTCTGTGCATTGATTTTATATCCTGCTACTTGACTGAATTCCTGTATGAGTTCTAGCAGTTTTGGGGTGGAGTCTTTTGGGTTTTCCACATAAAGTATCATATCATCTGCAAACAGAGTTTGACTTCTTTGCTGATTTGGATGCCTTGGATTTCTTTTTGTTGTCTGATTGCTGTGGCTAGGACATCCAATACTATGTTGAATAGCAGTGGTGATAGTGGACATCCCTGCCACGTTCCTGACCTTAGGGGGAAAGCTCTCAGTTTTTCCCCATTGAGAATGATATTCACTGTAGGTTTTTCATAAATGGCTTTTATGATATTGAGGTAGGTACCTTCTATTCCTGTACTCTGAAGAGTTTTGATCAAGAAAGGATGTTGTACTTTGTCAAATGCTTTCTCTGAATCTATTGAGAGGATCATATGATTCTTGTTCTTTCTTTTGTTAATCTATTCTATCCCAGTGACTGATTTGCGGATGTTGAACCAACCTTGTAGCCCAGGGATAAATCCTACTTGGTCATGGTGAATAATCGTTTTAATGTACTGTTGGATCCTATTGGCTAGTATTTTGGTGAGAATTTTTGCATCCATGTTCATCAAGGATATTGGTCTGTAATTCTCCTTTTGGATGGGGTCTTTGTCTGGTTTTGGGATCAAGGTAATGCTGGCCTCATAAAATGAGTTTGGAAGTTTTCCTTCCATTTCTATTTTTTGGAACAGTTTCAGAAGAATAGGTATTAATTCTTCTTTAAATGTTTCGTAGAACTCCCCTGGGAAGCCATCTGGCCCTGGGTTCTGGTTTGTTGAGACATTTTTGATGACTGCTTCAATTTCCTTAGTGGTTATAGGTCTGTTCAGGTTTTCTATTTCTTCCTGGTTCAATTTTGGTAGTTGATACATCTCTAGGAATGCACCCATTTCTTCCAGGTTATCTAATTTGTTGGCATAGAGTTGCTCATAATATGTTCTTATAATTGTTTTTATTTCTTTGGTGTTGGTTGTGATCTCTCCTCTTTCATTCATGATTTTGTTGATTTGGGTCCTTTCTCTTTTCTTTTGGATAAGTCTGGCCAGGGGTTTATCAATCTTGTTAATTCTTTCAAAGAACCAGCTCCTAGTTTTGTTGATCTGTTCTACTGTTCTTTTGGTTTCTAGTTCATTGATTTCTGCTCTGATCTTTATTATTTCTCTTCTCCTGCTGGGTTTAGGCTTTATTTGCTGTTCTTTCTCCAGCTCCTTTAAGTGTAGGGTTAGTTTGTGTATTTGAGACCTTTCTTGTTTCTTGACAAAGGCTTGTATTGCTATATACTTTCCTCTCAGGACTGCCTTTGCTGTTTCCCAAATATTTTGAACAGTTGTGTTTTCATTTTCATTGGTTTCCATGAATTTTTTTAATTCTTCTTTAATTTCCTGGTTGACCCATTCATTCTTTAGTAGGATGCTCTTTAGCCTCCATGTATTTGAGTTCTTTCTGACTTTCCTCTTGTGATTGAGTTCTAGTTTCAAAGCATTGTGGTCTGAAAATATGCAGGGAATAATCCCAATCTTTTGGTACTGGTTGAGACCTGATTTGTGACCTAGGATGTGATCAGTTCTGGAGAATGTTCCATGGACACTAGAGAAGAATGTGTATTCCGTTGCTTTGGGATAGAATGTTCTGAATATGTCTGTGAAGTCCATTTGGTCCAGTGTGTCATGTAAAGTCTTTATTTCCTTGTTGATCTTTTGCTTAGATGATCTGTCCATTTCAGTCAGGGGGTGTGTTAAAGTCCCCCACTATTAATGTATTGTTGTCAATGTGTTTCTTCACTTTTGTTATTAATTGCCTTATATAATTGGCTGCTCCCATGTTCGGGGCATAGATATTTA
>NW_027397878.1:0-16381 GCF_003265705.2 Callorhinus ursinus
TGTGTGTGTGTGTGTGTGTGTGTGTGTGTGTGTGTGTGTGTTGTACTTTGTGGTCATAAAATCCATTGGTCTTTTACTCTGCATGGATCATTTTCCCATGTGCAGCATCTTGCATTGGTAATTTGGAAACAATTGGTTCATTGGGTTCTGCGGATCTTCCAAATATTGACCTCATTCATTCTATGATATAAAAAAAAAAACACATTCATTAACAATACCACATATCTCATCAGGAATGTCTTTTCTGGGGGTGCCGAGGTGGCTCAGTCGGTTAAGCGGCTGACTCCTGATTTCAGCTCAGGTCATGATCTCAGGGTCCTGGGATGGAACCCCATGGTCGGCTCTGCGCTCAGAGGGAGTCTGCCTGAGGATTCTCTCTCTCGCTCTCTCCCTGCCCCTCCCATCCCCGCTCATGTGCACACTCTCTCTAAAATAAATAAATAAATCTTAAAAAAAAGAAATGTCTTTTCTGCATCGGGAAGCTGGCAAGTTCATAGCAGCGGATGTGAGTTTTCAAAATTCTAATTCTCACTTGAAAGCTCAGATTTTATCAACGGCAACCAATAGTGTTATTTGTTTTCCTTAAAGTGACAATGCCATTACTTTTCAAAAACGTATCTGCAAGCCACACAAGTATGAATAACCATGGTTAATCTATCATATAGTTAAAAATGGTATTTCAGGTAAAAGGGACTGGTTCCACCTGCAAGGGAACAGTTAATTACTCAAGTACACCCCGCTGAGGCATGATAACTACCATATACTTTGGTGTACAATCCTGGTGCCTTATGGGAACTTCCCATTACATCACACAGAACAGTCAAAGATAATGTACTTAAGTGTTCAGATTTAATAGAATGAATAAGGTTAATTACTGCATCAGGGACTCTTGAGTGAAACTGTATACACACACACATATAATACGTGTGTGTAAATATAATAGAAACATATTTTTATGCTTGTATTTTTACATATATGTACTTTTCTTTTTTTTCCCTACTGTGAGTTTGTGGAGGCGAAGAGCACAGTGACTACGAGTCTCCTCTTTGATCCCAGAGCCTTGTTATAGTGCACTGCGATGATTCATCGCTTTTCCACCATCTCTGCAAATGTCTGTGCAACGAAAAAAGCAAATAGTATGTTAATGTCACTGTGAACATAATATCAATGTCAAGGACTTCCTAGAAGGAAGACCTCCAGGAGTCTATAGGGCCACATTTTGAGAAACACTGCTTTCGTTCTTTTCTGACTTGGCTTTCTCTCGAGAAGTTGACCTGTCTCTTGGCTTGTTCTCTCAGAGCCTGATTCTCTGTTAAGTTGGATGTGCATCAGAGATCCTACATCCTGAGTAAGGTGGGCCCATTTGTAAAGAATGCTTTATTTATTTATTTTTAAATTTTTATTGTTATGTTAATCATCATATATTACATCATTAGTTTTTGATGTAGTGTTCCATGATTCATTGTTTGTGTATAACACCCAGTGCTCCATGCAGAACGTGCCCTCTTTAATACCCATCACCAGGCTAACCCATCCCCCCACCCTCCTCCCCTCTAGAACCCTCAGTTTGTTTTTCAGAGTCCATCGTCTCTCATGGTTCGTCTTCCCCTCCAATTTACTCCCCTTCATTCTTCCCCTCCTATCTTCTTTTTTTTTTTTAACATATAATGTGTTATTTGTTTCAGAGCTATAGGTCTATGTTCAACAGTCTTACACAATTCACAGCGCTTACCATAGCACATACCTTCCCCAATGTCTATCACTCAGCCACGCCATCCCTCCCACCCCCCACCACTCCAGCAACCCTCAGTTTGTTTCCTGAGATTAAGAATGCCTCATATCAGTGAGATTATATGACACATGTCTTTCTCTGATTGACTTATTTCGCTCAGAATACCCTCCAGTTCCATCCACATTGTTGCAAATGGCAAGATTTCATTCCTTTTGATGGCTGCATAATATTCCATTATATATATATATATATGTATATATATATATATATGTATGTATATATATACCACATCTTCTTTATCCATTCATCTGTCGATGGACATCTTGGCTCTTTCCACAGTTTGGCTATTGTGGACATTGCTGCTATAAACATCGGGGTGCATGTACCCCTTTGGATCCTTGCCTTTATATTGTAAAGAATGCTTTAACTGAAGGATGGCAAATATGTGGTCTGCCTGTTCAAAACTGCTCTTTCTGGGCCCATGGTGGACCTTGGGATCGGTCACTGTCCTTTCTCCTGCTTGGCTTCGCTCCAGCTTCACAGTTATAATTATTATATTCACATCAGCACCCAGCAGTCCCTCAGGACCCTTGGGAATTGATAAAAACTTGCCATTTCATTCTTTACTCAAACAAAGGGCTCTCATTTCAGGCCGGTGGGATAGATGTTTCTGAAAAAATGAGATCTTGTGGCCCCCTAAAAAGAAACTTCTTTTCCCTCTTTGTCTTTATTTATGATACAATTCCTTCTTCTTGGGCTCAGGTCAGTGGTTCTCAGTCCTGAAAATACCTGGGGAACATTTAACAGCTATCTGTGCTGGGCCTCATTCCAGACAAGTTAAATTTGAGTCTCTGGCGATGCCCTGGGCATCAGTACTGTGAGGCCCTTTTAATCTTTTCAGGTGGTTCTAACCTAATAAGTTTGAGCCACTGGTCTTTGATACCAACTGGAGGCTGTCACTAAGGGCTTCGAGTTGGTTCTTTCTAAAGGTGGCTAGGAGGCTTTTGCTGAGTCGTCTAGGTTTTTTTTAATCTCCCTCAGAGAGATCATTAAATTTTTGTTTAATTGCCCAAACAAGGAGCATCTTATTACTTTATAACCCTGTATAATTTTCAAAGGTAGAACCTTAACACTAATGGATAATAACTAGTAATCCCAAAGATAAAACTGATCTTATTTCCTCTTTATTAAAAGCATAGTAAATTGGATGGTTTAAAAGAAAAATAGTGCTTAATGTAAAATAGGTTTTTTGGGTGTCATTTCAAGAAACTGTTAATTGGCTATTGCTCTTGGGGCAGATGATAAATATTTGCCCTTTCGCTTGTGCATGCCAAGCATGTGAACTGCTGTCCTGGGTTCAGAAAATCCTCCAAAAATGGATGATGAAAGCTCAGATATGTGCTCTTTCTTGGCAATTCCTGGCAGGTTTGTCTTGAGCATATGGTCTGCTCAGCCTACTGAATGCTTCTGAAAGAGGCAGGGTACTTTTGGGATGCATTTCTAAGGTGGAGACAGTCTTCAGGATCCAGTGTGCAGAGTGATGGTGGGAATAGAGCCAGCAGCATGTCTGTGAGTGTCCAGTGGTGAAAGAACAAGGGCTCATGTTCCATCTCTAACCCTTGGCTCTTGTCCATTTTTCCAGTTCAGGGGGCTCCCCATTGACTCCAGGAGGGAATTCATAACCTTTCCGCCAATCCCTTTTCTGCTTTAATACACCAAACATTTCTAATCTGTTATGCTTTTAATGAAGACCAAAATAAACAAAGAAGAACAGTTTTAAGTTAACACATTATTTCTGTATTATCCACCAATGTTAAGTTTCTTTGAAGGTAATGTGGGCTTAGGACTGACTTCTAGTTTTTCTTGAAAGAGCTGGCCATATTGGTCTCACTTTTCCACATGGCGCTAAGTGGCTGGACCTAAGGGTGCTTGCTCCTTTAGAAAAGGCTCCGATGCCCTTCCATAATTCTCATGTGGGAGGCTTCACCCATTTCCATCCCTTGCTGGGCTCCCGTTCTTTTTCTATTTGCTAACAGTAGGCCCTAGTATTCTCTCAGAGGTAAAAATAAGGCAACATTAGGGAAACATAATTAGTTACACAAGTCGTGGTTTCCAGAAGATATAATTGAGCATATTTCTCAGAAGAATCCTAACTATTCTTGAGGCTTAGGACGGACAGAAAGTTCTCATATGGATTCTAAAAAATAAAGGGAAGTGGGGGAAATGCCAAACAACGAAGGCTCCAACAAGAGCTTCACAAAACACATGAGGACTATTTCTGGAGGTGGTTTCATTTAATCTCTTATAAAATGGACCAGTTCCACTAAAGTGACTTGGAGTGAGAAGTAATACAGTTCAGGAACTAAAATCTCCATCAGTATTTTTAATCTTTTAATCGAGGGAACAATTTAAAAGTTTCTGTGGTAGTGGAAGTCTGTTGTTCACGCTAGCCAGTGCCCACTCACCCTTCTTCGATTATCAGTGTGCCATATTCCTTGGGGACACCCTTCGGTGACCTTGGCCTAGGTGCTTCTGGTGGAGTTGACTCTGCCCTTTGCTGCAGGAAGGATTATGTGACTCAGGCCTGGACAATTACACTATCACATTCCTCTTGGATTATTTTATGGGGCCTTATCCCAGAAACCTATGAAAAATAAAAAAAATGTACATACAAATCATGACTTATTTTTGGCCACAATTACAGATTAGGCTGGTTGTCTGAGTTTCAGAGAATCCATGGCTGGAGTCCTTCATTTCATTCTGTTTATGGAGATATTTTCCCTTATTTTTTCCCCAACAATTCTATACATTTCTCAGTGCTCACCAAGATTAAGTGCACTCCTCATCTTCCTCATCGATTTTGCCCATCCTCCCACCTACCTCCCCTTTGGCAACCACCAGTTTGTTCTCTGTATTTAAGAGTCTGGTTTTTTGTCTCTTTTTTCTTTGTTTTGTTTCTTAAAGTCCACATATGAGTAAAATCATATGGTATTTGTCTTTCTCTGACTGACTTATCTCACTTAGCATGATACCGTCTGGATCCATCTGTGTTGTTGCAAACGGCAAGCTCTTGTTCTTCTTTATGGCTGAGTAATATTCCATCGTATATACATAGCACATCTTCTTTGTCCATTCGTCTATAGATAAACACTTGGGTTCTTTCCATATCTTGGCTACTGTAAATAATGTGCAATAAACATAGGGGTGCATATATTTTCAAATTAGTGTTTTCATTTTCTTTGGGTAAATACCTGATAGTGGAATTAGTGGATCATATGGTAATTTTATTTTTGATTTTTTTGAGGAAACTCCATAATGTTTTCCAGTGGCTGCACCAGTTTGCATTCCCACCAACGTGCACAAAGATTTCTTTTTCTCCACATCCTCGCCAACACTTGTTGTTTCTTGTGTTTTTTACTTTAGCCATTCTGACAGGTGTAAAGTGATATCTCATTGTGGTTTTGATTTGCATTTCCCTGACTATGAGTGGCATTGAGCAGTTTTTCATGTGTCTATTGGCCATCTGTATGTCTTCTTTGGAAAAATGTTTATTCACGTCCTCTGCCCATTTTTAAATTGGATTATTTATGGTTTTGGTATTGAGTTGTATGCATTCTTTATATATTTTGGATATGAACTCCTTATCAGATATATCATTTTCATTTATCTTTAAAACTAGAAGATCAAATCAAAAGTATATTTAAATAATATCTCCGTGAAATGGCTTCTTTTTGTGAGCATGGTGGAATTAGCTATCAACTAGTTATTTTTCATACACTTGATAATGACTCTATAAGCAAAATGGATTTTACATTTTCTTGTGAATTTGGCACCCAAGACAGAAATAAAAATCTTATTTTTTCTTCTAAAAGAAAAGTGAATCCATGTTCCCTCGGATGACTGCTTTGCATGAACACATCATCCTGCATTCTACCCAACAAGAGTATCTTTCAACATTAGATTGCTTCTTCATTGGAAACAAAGAGATTAGTTCAGTAGTGGGACAGTATTTTGGAAAATGGTTTGAATGTGGATTCAAAAATCAATCCACTACTAGTAACTCTCTTTGCATGAGAGTCCACAGCACACGTAGGATATCTCTGTCATACCCATTTGATATTTTTTTTCCTGTGCTTTGACAATCTAATTGACTTACAATTAAAATAAAGTTTATGGACCCTTTTCATGCTTTTCTAGTTGAAGGAGAATATAATTAGATTTAATTGAGGTTGATTCTCCAAATGACACCCCTAGATACAGTGGACAGCATATATGCATCTTATTCTTTTGTAGGGAGCATGTGCATAAAGTCACTTAATAAAATATGTTACACATTGAAAGCTTTCAAAACAAGGCTGATGAAAATAGGATGTGACAGATTCTTCCCTTGATTTCTTGGAACTCTTGCAATTATGTCTGATTCTCCAGGACATGGACAGATAAATGATGTTTTACAGCAGTAGGGGTGTTGGGGGGGCAGGGAAAAAATATTACAACTTAATCTTTCTCAACATTTTCCCATAAGATAATGCAATTGGGCTCAGGAAGAAGTTTTATAACTTGAATACACAAGTCTAACGATTGATCTATAGGTGGCCTCAGCCCCTACCAATTATGTTGTTTATTAGAGAAATAATGAAAGACCAACATTAGAATGATGCTTTTAAAATTACCTGCTCTTTGTAAAATGTGTTTCCCAAATTAGCTTGGAAAAAGTGGCTTGCAACAGCTCTAAGAACATAATAATGGAAGGAAATTAGGCAGCTAAACAAGGACAATAATGGGCTTTTTAGACAATAATCTTGTGTTTAATTGCAGCCAACTTTAACCATAGGCAACATGAAAAGTTTGAACAGGCAAGAGTGTTTAGGTATTATTGGTATATTGAGGTTTTCCACAGCCCAGTGGAAATCAGAATGCTGGTAATTACGTGGTTAATCTCATCAGTTGGACAGTTCCACTAGACAATTCAAGGTTCAAGGAGACACAGTGATTCATTTGTGTTATTTGCCACTGAGGAGCTCCAATGCACAGCTGAGTTGTCTCCACTGATGAAATTAACTGGAAAATTGTCCAACTTTCACTTCACTTTTGGGTTGATCAATAAATAAGGAGCTTTCCCCCATGGCATCTGACACGATTCTGTTCTGGCCATTACATCCGTGGTCCTTCCTCCTTGAAGTGGTTATGACTGAGCTACCAGTAAAGAGGCATCCACTTCCAACTGATCCATTTGTGAACATGGTAGGAAGAGATTTCACTGATAGAGCCAAAATGTCTCAAACTATTCGCACAACTGACCAATGATACAGGTTTATAAATATTGACAGATTGTAGTGTATGACTTTTGATCAGATCAAAGACACTGCCAGTTTTTGATGCGGGAAAATGGATGGGTAATGGTAAAACTACATGTGAAATGGCATTTTCAAATTAAGTACTTTTCCTTTGAACTCTTTAAAGTTCTGCTTTAAAAATTTATGTAAAGGGTACAATTCCAAGTATGATCCCAAGTACAGAAGTCTATGCATCAAAATGTCATGACACCTATGAAGGAGAGTGATGAGAAACTTTAATTTTAAATTGTGTATTTTCATTTTTCTACAATCTTTCCAAATAAGCAAGAATTATTTTATAATGGGAAAATATTATAACCTGCTATGTTTTCTCCCTAAATAAATGTGGTGGAGCAGGTGGAGGTCTTTGAGGAAAATACTTCCTGTGTAAGCTCAGATTCAAATGTAAATTGTGCAAATTATTGGTACCATGGGTAGCAAAAAGCACACTGAAGGGAGCAGTTACTGGACACCTACTCTGTACTGAGTATTCTGCATATGTTATTTATAACGATGTGGCAAGATGTGATTTCTTGCCCTCATGTGACTTTTAAAAAAACACTGGGACTTGGACAGATTACATAATTGGTCATGTTTGCCTTGTTAGGATCTGGCTGAATCCTAGTTGCCCCCATGTTTGTCAAATTCTGAAGTCCACACTTTCCTATTTGGGCTTCTAATATTCCTTCCCAGAATGACTCTCTTCTAACAAAATAGAAGCCTGTTGATATGGAAACAAATCACCATGATTCATTCATTTACTAATTGATCAAGAATTTTACTTATTTGTATTATGTTAAAACTTTAGCAGCTATATCTCCTTTATAAAATATTTTTATATTCATAAATACAGAATTGGCTGCTGAATACTATCAGATAGGTTTTTGGCACTTGATGTAATCATATTATTTTATTACTTTCTTTTTTTTCCTATTTATATGCTGAATTAAAGTGATATTTTTCTAATACTGGATTTTTCTTGAATATCTGAACTAAAACCCACTTAGTTCAGTGTATTATTTTTGAAATGTAATGTGGATTCTATTTCCTGATACTTTGTGATTTTCGAATCAATATTCATGGGTTTGGTTTATAGGTGCTGTTTTTAGTGCTATCCCTGTCAAGTTTAGGCATTTTCTGCCATAGTGGTTTTGTAAAAAGAATTAGGAAGCATTAATTCTAACTTTATGCTTTGGGATAATTTAAAAAGCTCATGAATTATCTGTTTCTTGAAGGTTTGAGTGAATTCATGCATGAAATTGTCTGGAACTTTATTGAGAAGTAGATCTTTGACAGCTTTCTCAATTTCTTCCTTGGTTTTGGGTCTATTCAAGTATTCAATCTTTTGTTGAGTCAATTTGAAGTACAGCACTTTCATATTTATAGAAAAAGGTCTATTCACATTCTCAAATTTGTTAGCATATTTTTGAGCAAATATTCCTTTAGAATCCTTTTAATCAGTTCCACTTTTCACATCCTTAAGTTTATATGTTAATGTAGTCTTCTTTTCTTATTTATAAGGCGCTTTATTTATTTTTATTCAAAGAACTAATTATTTTATGTATTTATCAATTCTACTTTTTCTCTTTTTCAGGACATGAATGTATGCTTTTACATGTATTAACTCCATTTTTCTCCTTTCGATTATTTCATGCACTTATCATTTTTAATTTTTCTCCTTTCCTGTAAATAAATTTGTGTTTTTATATTTATTAATTTATTGTTCTGCTTTCCTTAGACTTTTGAGTTCTTTTTCTTATATTTTTATGTCGAACACACTATCCTCAATTTTTTTCTTCCTGTTTTTGGGTAAGAAAAATGTTCATAGTTCTCCTTTTCTTTTTAGCAAATTTTTGGCATCATACAATACTTCATAGAGAGAATTTTAGTATTGTTGTGATCCAATGATTTGGCAATTGTACTTTTGATTATCTCAGTGGCCTAAGAGTTATTCAATATTTAAAAAAAATATTTTTGAGCTGCCTGGGTGGCTCAGTCATTTCAGCATCCAACTCTTGATTTTGGCTTAGGTCATGATCTCAGGGTCCTGGGATTGGGTAGGACTCTGTGCTCAGCAAGGAGTCTGCTCAAGATTCTCTCTCCCTCTACCCCTCCACCTGTTCATGTGCATGTGCTGTCTCTCTCTCTCAAATAAATAAATAAATCTTTTAAAAATAAATAAAAGAAAATATTTTCTTTTATATTACCATTGGTTGAGAGATTTGGTTTCTTCATCTGTTATTCATTTCTGGGTGTATTGCATTTCTGTTGCAAACTATGGGTGACTACGTATGTATTATTTCTGTTCTTTGGGATTTTGAATTTGCTTTGAATCTAAATTATGGCCAGTCTTCGTAAATAACCCATGCATGTTTATTAAGAAGCTACATTCTCTCTCTCTCTGCAGGAATATTTATATTCTATACTTATGGACTATGTCATTCAGATTATACTATAGTTAACTTTTGCTTTATAACTTGGTGATTGGTCAAGGATGGGATAGTATGATGATGCTTCCAACAACTAGTATATTTTTATAGTTTTGGGGTTCTTGCTGTATCTGGAAGGTTTTGTTACATATGCTGGAGGGTGGGATCCTCATAAAGGCGATGATAAGATGGTTTGAATGGTACATGGGCATAGAATGAACAACATTGGATAACATGGTGAAGAAGTTATTTCCTTTCCATTTATCTTCAAATTTGCATTATGATAGAAGAAAATCTCAATTCAGTGGTGTTAGTGTATTTTTATTACTCTGTTAACTCTGCTAATTCCATGTAGTAATAGAGAAGAGCAACTTAGGTTAAGACGATTAGGCAGAATCCTGAGTCTTCCGTTTGCTCTTGTGCCTACCTTCCCCACCCTTCTTCCTTCTGATCTCTGACCCAGGAGGTGACCATGTTCTAAACAGTGAGACTTCCTGGTCCTCTGGTTTTCTCTTGGATCCTACCAACCGGGCAATGGCAAGAGACTGGGGAACTGTGAGGTAGGGGTCTTTACTTCCCTGGCTTCTGCTCCATTGAATTGCTTTGGGTTGGCTCCATTCCTTCCCCAATCACAACACCTCCCATCTGTTGGTCCTTCTCTTACAATTGCCCAATCTGTGTCTGGTCATCACTCCATTCCTTTGCTCCTTCCAGACAAGGGCTGGTAACTGCTCCTCGCTGACTTCTCTAAACTTGTCCCCATCAGCCCACAGCTTTTAAACCGTCTCTTTTCAAAACCCCCTTATTATCCATTTTGAGTGAGCTGTTTCCTCTTGTCTCTTCAGAGACAATGGCACCTGACGAAATTTACTAATATGGTTTCTTATTTAGTCATACCCTTTTATTTATAGCAGTAAGAATTGGTTCTGTATTTTTGATAGTAACATAGAGTTTCTGTCTAAACCATTTTTATTTAATTTTAAAAGAATTCAATGAAAATCATATGAAGCAAGTTATACATTTTATGAAGACATAGCAAAAACTCATGGAACTAGGATATAAATTACTGAAATTTGGAGAACACGGTTTTATGCATTGTGGTGCTCCCTAATTTAGTATAAACGGTTTGTTTGCTATTTTAAATCACCACTACAAATGGATTTTCCCTCTTGTTTAGTGCTCTCCTTTAAACTACAGTCAGTGGGCGCCTGGGTGGCTCAGTTGGTTAAGCGACTGCCTTCGGCTCAGGTCATGATCCTGGAGTCCCGGGATCGAGTCCCACATCGGGCTCCCTGCTCAGCAGGGAGTCTGCTTCTCCCTCTGACCCTCTTCCCTCTCGTGCTCTCTATCTCTCATTCTCTCTCTCTCAAATAAATAAATAAAATCTTTAAAAAAAAATAAATAAACTACAGTCAGTAATATGAGGGTTGATGATGTGACTGTGCTTTTCTTTCTGTTTTTTAATTTTCTGGCATATTTTGCCCATACTTCCCTTTTAAAACAATTTGAGTCACTTTGCTCTAGGATCTATCTTATAGTATGGTATGTTTTTATTTTTTCTGACTAATTCTAAAAGTCTTCTTAATTAATATGTAATTCAACTTATTATGGTTGAGACATTCATTGTTTTCATTTCTGGCATCAGTTTAGGCTAGGTATGTCTCCTTGCTCTTCCCTTTTCTTTCTGTATTAGACTCTACTAGCAATATTTACCCACATGTATCTTAATGTTGCTTTTTCTTTAATTAACATATTTTAATCCTACACGTTTCAACAGCTCAGAATAACATAATATTCATGGGTTCTTTTTGTAAGAAAATGAAACAATTAGGGCATTTAGCTTCCTTCTCTCTTGTCCTCCTGGATTTGTTAGTTTGTTCTGAGATTTCAGTGTCATGGTGGTCACAAACAGTCCCAAACTCTCCTTTGCCTTACGTGCCTCAGCTGGTAGTGATGTTGCTATCCTCGTGACATACTCGTGAAGAATAAATGAATTCATACCTGTGAAGTGCTTAGGACAGAACAGATAATAAGCACCATGTCAGTGCTAGCTTCAGTTTGTGTTGCTGCTACCCCTATTATTACCATGTGTAACAGGAGATTTTCCTTCAGGAATCCTAACCCACAGTTATTTATATCTGTGTTGTCTGACATGCTTGATACTAGCTTCATGTGTCTATTGAACATTGAACATGTGGTTAGTCTGAATTAAAAGGTGCCCTGAGTATAAAATGCCCATCACCTGTTGAACATTCCATTTGAATAATAGAACGAAAAATATGTCGGTAGTAAAGTTTTATATGGATTGTCTTGGTCTGTGCCATCTTTCTTTTGTAGCAACTCAATTTTGTTGAGTGGGGGGTATGGTCTGCTTCCTGGGACACGCCCTTGGCGTGTAG
Source organism: Callorhinus ursinus (assembly GCF_003265705.2). Classification (NCBI taxonomy): domain Eukaryota; kingdom Metazoa; phylum Chordata; class Mammalia; order Carnivora; family Otariidae; genus Callorhinus; species Callorhinus ursinus. The sequence continues at coordinate 11,897 of NW_027397878.1, forward strand.
ATCTGCTGCAGGGTGACTGGTTGTGTCAGACGGCACATTTAGGAAAGCTCAACCCCAGTGACATTCAGGGCTTTCAGAGTAACACAAATCATGGTTAAGATGTGTTTCCAACATAGCCATTGATAAAACAGGTTAATTATTTGGAAGTGTTTTTCAATTGTCATGATCTGCAGATTTCTGTGATGATAGCTACCTTGTACTTCTGATTTTAATTTGCCTAGAGAGAGCACTAGAGGATGTTTTCATGAATGGAGACTGAACATCGGGCATCATGAGGACTTCACTACGGGAAAGCAGGGTCAGGACACAGAAAGCTACACACTGAACCACCTGCTGGGGATGAGAACATTGGGTCAGTGCACAGGAAGGAGATTATCTGGAGTACGGGTATGTTTCTCAGACAGTTTGTGAGACATGGCATGATGGTCAGAGAGGTTAATGAGTATCCAGGGCACAGTGAATCCCCACTGAAGCCTGAAAATCAGAAAGGTTCATTCTTTGCTTGATGAAACATGCAAAATCTTCAATTTCTTTTCCTTTCTTTTGTAATTCTTTTCTTTTAATTGTTTATTGTTCTGTTAATCCCCATACATGACATCATTAGTTCTTGATGTAGTGTTCCATGATTCATTGTTTGTGCATAACACCCAGTGCTCCAGGCAGAACGTGCCCTCTTTAATACCCATCACCAGGCTAACCTATCCCCCCACCCCCCTTCCCTCTAGAACCCTCAGTTTGTTTTCCAGAGTCCATCGTCTCTCATGGTTCGTCTCCCCCTCCGAATTCCCCGCTTCATTCTTCCCCTCCTGCAAACTTCTTCTTCTTTTTTCCTTAACATATATTACATTATTTGTTTCAGAGGTACAGATCTGTGATTCAACAGTCTTGCACAATTCACAGCGCTCACCATAGCACATACCCTCCCCAGTGTCTATCACCCAGCCACCCCATCCCTCCTACCCCCCCACTGCTCCAGCAACCCTCAGTTTGTTTCCTGAGATTAAGAATTCCTCATATCAGTGAGGTCATATGATACATGTCTTTCTTTGATTGACTTATTTCACTCAGCATAACACCCTCCAGTTCCATCCACGTCGTTGCAAATGGCAAGATCTCATTCCTTTTGATGGCTGCATAATATTCCACTGTATATATATCACATCTTCTTTATCCATTCATCTGTCGATGGACATCTTGGCTCTTTCCACAGTTTGGCTATTGTGGACATTGCTGCTATAAACATTGGGGTGCACGTACCCCTTCAGATCCCTACATTTGTATCTTTGGGGTAAATGCCCAAGAGTGCAATTGCTAGATCGTATGGTAGCTCTATTTTCAACTTTTTGAGGAACCTCCATACTGTTTTCCAGAGTGGCTGCACTAGCTTGCATTCCCACCAACAGTGTAGGAGGGTTCCCCTTTCTCCACATCCCCGCCAACATCTGTCATTCCCTGACTTGTTAATTTTAGCCATTCTGACGGGTGTGAGGTGATATCTCATGGAGGTTTTGATTTGGATTTCCCTGATGCTGAGCGCTGTTGAGCACTTTTTCATGTGTCTGTTGGCCATTTGGATGTCTCCTTTGGAAAAATGTCTGCTCATGTCTTCTGCCCATTTCTTGATTGGATTACTTGTTCTTTGGGGGTTGAGTTTGATAAGTTCTTTATAGATTTTGGATACTAGCCCTTCCTCTGATATGTCATTTGCAAATATTTTCTCCCATTCTGTTGGTTGTCTTTTGGTTTTGTGGACTGTTTCTTTTGCTGTGCAAAAGCTTTTTCTCTTGATGAAGTTCCAAGAGTTCATTTTTGCCCTTGCTTCCCTTACCTTTGGCGATGTTTCTAGGAAGAAGTTGCTGTGGCTGAGGTCGAAGAGGTTGTTGCCTGTGTTCTCCTTAAGGATTTGGATGGACTCCTGTCTCACATTTAGGTCTTTCAACCATTTGGAGTCTATTTTTGTGTGTGGTGTAAGGAAAAGGTCCAGTTTCATGCTTCTGCATGTGGTTGTCCAATTTTCCCAACACCATTTGTTGAAGAGACTGTCTTTTTCCCATTGGACATTCTTTCCTGCTTTGTCAAAGATGAGTTGACCATAGAGTTGAGCGTCCATTTCTGGGCTCTCTATTCTGTTCCATTGATCTATGTGTCTGTTTTGTGCCACTACCATACTGTCTTGATGATGACAGCTTTGTAATACCTGGAAGTCCAGAATGGTGATGCCGCCAGCTTTGCGTTTCTTTTTCAACATTCCTCTGGCTATTCGGGGTCTCTTCTGGTTCCATACAAATTTTAGGATTGTTTGTTCCATTTCTTTGAAAAAAGTGGATGGTATTTTGATGGGGATTGCATTGAATGTGTAGATTGCTCTAGGTAGCACTGACATCTTCACAATGTTTGTTCTTCCAATCCATGAGCATGGAACGTTTTCCCATTTCTTTGTGTCTTCCTCAATTTCTTTCATGAGTATTTTATAGTTTGCTGAGTAGAGATCCTTTGCCTCTTTGGTTAGATTTATTCCTAGGTATCTTATGGTTTTGGGTGCAATTGTAAATGGGATCGACTCCTTGATTTGTCTCTCTTCTGTCTTGTTGTTGGTGTATAGGAATGCCACTGATTTCTGTGCATTGATTTTATATCCTGCTACTTGACTGAATTCCTGTATGAGTTCTAGCAGTTTTGGGGTGGAGTCTTTTGGGTTTTCCACATAAAGTATCATATCATCTGCAAACAGAGTTTGACTTCTTTGCTGATTTGGATGCCTTGGATTTCTTTTTGTTGTCTGATTGCTGTGGCTAGGACATCCAATACTATGTTGAATAGCAGTGGTGATAGTGGACATCCCTGCCACGTTCCTGACCTTAGGGGGAAAGCTCTCAGTTTTTCCCCATTGAGAATGATATTCACTGTAGGTTTTTCATAAATGGCTTTTATGATATTGAGGTAGGTACCTTCTATTCCTGTACTCTGAAGAGTTTTGATCAAGAAAGGATGTTGTACTTTGTCAAATGCTTTCTCTGAATCTATTGAGAGGATCATATGATTCTTGTTCTTTCTTTTGTTAATCTATTCTATCCCAGTGACTGATTTGCGGATGTTGAACCAACCTTGTAGCCCAGGGATAAATCCTACTTGGTCATGGTGAATAATCGTTTTAATGTACTGTTGGATCCTATTGGCTAGTATTTTGGTGAGAATTTTTGCATCCATGTTCATCAAGGATATTGGTCTGTAATTCTCCTTTTGGATGGGGTCTTTGTCTGGTTTTGGGATCAAGGTAATGCTGGCCTCATAAAATGAGTTTGGAAGTTTTCCTTCCATTTCTATTTTTTGGAACAGTTTCAGAGGAATAGGTATTAATTCTTCTTTAAATGTTTCGTAGAACTCCCCTGGGAAGCCATCTGGCCCTGGGTTCTGGTTTGTTGAGACATTTTTGATGACTGCTTCAATTTCCTTAGTGGTTATAGGTCTGTTCAGGTTTTCTATTTCTTCCTGGTTCAATTTTGGTAGTTGATACATCTCTAGGAATGCACCCATTTCTTCCAGGTTATCTAATTTGTTGGCATAGAGTTGCTCATAATATGTTCTTATAATTGTTTTTATTTCTTTGGTGTTGGTTGTGATCTCTCCTCTTTCATTCATGATTTTGTTGATTTGGGTCCTTTCTCTTTTCTTTTGGATAAGTCTGGCCAGGGGTTTATCAATCTTGTTAATTCTTTCAAAGAACCAGCTCCTAGTTTTGTTGATCTGTTCTACTGTTCTTTTGGTTTCTAGTTCATTGATTTCTGCTCTGATCTTTATTATTTCTCTTCTCCTGCTGGGTTTAGGCTTTATTTGCTGTTCTTTCTCCAGCTCCTTTAAGTGTAGGGTTAGTTTGTGTATTTGAGACCTTTCTTGTTTCTTGACAAAGGCTTGTATTGCTATATACTTTCCTCTCAGGACTGCCTTTGCTGTTTCCCAAATATTTTGAACAGTTGTGTTTTCATTTTCATTGGTTTCCATGAATTTTTTTAATTCTTCTTTAATTTCCTGGTTGACCCATTCATTCTTTAGTAGGATGCTCTTTAGCCTCCATGTATTTGAGTTCTTTCCGACTTTCCTCTTGTGATTGAGTTCTAGTTTCAAAGCATTGTGGTCTGAAAATATGCAGGGAATAATCCCAATCTTTTGGTACTGGTTGAGACCTGATTTGTGACCTAGGATGTGATCAGTTCTGGAGAATGTTCCATGGACACTAGAGAAGAATGTGTATTCCGTTGCTTTGGGATAGAATGTTCTGAATATGTCTGTGAAGTCCATTTGGTCCAGTGTGTCATGTAAAGTCTTTATTTCCTTGTTGATCTTTTGCTTAGATGATCTGTCCATTTCAGTCAGGGGGTGTGTTAAAGTCCCCCACTATTAATGTATTGTTGTCAATGTGTTTCTTCACTTTTGTTATTAATTGCCTTATATAATTGGCTGCTCCCATGTTCGGGGCATAGATATTTA
>NW_027397879.1:0-16381 GCF_003265705.2 Callorhinus ursinus
GTGATGATGATAAAGGCCACAAAGATGTTGATGAAGAAGAAGTGGAATACCACGAAGTAGACCACATAGAAGATGGACAGCTCCATGCGGTAGCCAGGGCTTGGGCCCTGCTCCTCCTAGGTGGGGCCACAGAGTGTTTCAGGACCCTGCACCAAGGGCAAACACCAAGTGTCAGGGGGACCCCTGAGGAAAGAGCCATGGGAAAGTCAAGACCTGTATCACAGGTGTGGTTTGCATATCCGAGCCCAGAGATGGAAAGAGGAAGGGGATGCTCAACACTGCGGGCCCCAGGCCACTCCCCAGGACCGCAGTCTCCTGAGGTAGACTACCTTCCCTATAGGGCTTGTTCTCAGGGCTGTTGGAGGGCCATCAAGGGTCTCCAGGGACCAGAGGTCCTAACCCCAGGACAGGTGGAGGCCCAGGAGTTCTGCCCTGCCCTGCTTACTCCTGGCTCACACCTGCTCAGGCCCAGCTCACCAGTTCATACCCAGTTTCACATGCCTTTAGAAAGCCCTGGGCTCCTGGCACAGCACTGATCCTACCTTCTGAGCGGCGGTCCTCCCAGCCCCAAAGAAAGTCCCCAGTCATCCAGTGTGACACTGAATACATACATCCCTCTGTCTACCCTTAACTGAGGCCAGAAGGGTAGCACAGGGAGACACCAAATAGACCCATTCTCCCTCAGGCCTTCAGCCAATCAAAAATGATTTTCACGAGATCACTATGCTGTGTACTTTGTCTTAATCTCGTCCTCTTTCCAAGTTGCCCGCTCCTAGAAGGTAGAGCCATGTCTTACCTGGTGGGTGCAAGAGCCTATGGTGTATTTGCTGGAAGACTAGAACACAAACGGATGCAGAGTTTGAGACTCCCTGCCAAAGTTGAACCTCTGCTCTAGCGTGATTTGACACAATGAGCCAGTGAGCACTCACATGGGCCACCCTTCTCCTGTGGACACTGTGACAGTGTCAGCAGAGCCCAGAGCACCCGTACCCTAACCCGTACCCTAAACCGTACCCTAACCCGTACCCTAACCCTAACACTAACTCCTAACCTGTACCCTAACCCTTAACCCTAGCCCTAACCCTAACTCCTAACCCTTAACCCTAGCCCTAACCCTAACTCCTAACCCGTACCCTAACCCTAACCCCTAACCCGTACCCTAACCCTAACCCCTAACCCGTACCCTAACCCTAACCCGTACCCTAACCCTAACCCCTACCGTAACACATACCCTAACCCTAACCCGTACCCTAACCCTAACCCTTACACTAACCCATACCCTAACCCTAACCCATACCCTAACCCTAACCCGTACCCTCGCCCATACCCTAACCCTAAACCGTACCCTAACCCATACCCTTATCCCTAACCCATAACCCTAACCCTATGCCCTAACCCTGGCCTTACCCTAGGCCCTAACCCTAACCTTAACCCTAGGCCCTACACCCTAACCCCTATGCCCTAATGCCTAGGCCTTAACCCATAGGCCCTATCCCCAACCCAATCCTGAGTGCGTTGTTCCCTAGGGCTCGCTCCAGAGCAATACCAGAGGACTCATCTTCCACCCAGAAAGAAAGCCCACCTTTAGGAACTCCGAAAAGGATACACAGCAGGAGAATGCGGCATGCCCATCCCAGCGAACCCACACTTTCATTGGTACCCTGGCCGAAAAGCAGAGCAAGACACTCACGCTGACCCACGCCCTTGACCCCCACCGCCGGGAAACTCAAAGTAGCGCTGGCACAGCAGGCCTCCCGTGTCCCTATGCCTAACACTCAGCCTAGTTTGGCTTCTGAGGGGTCAGTCCCCAGAACCTGGCTACAAAGCCCCACAGATTCGGGACGACCGAGCAGTATCGAGTGACTCAGGCTGCCACACAGAAGGAAAATGTGCCATTTGGTACTCGGGAAAGCATTCAGAGCAGGAGAACTCTGAATGCCCATCCCAAGGAATGCAAAAATTGTGCACCCTCTAGCGGCAAACCCTGAGCATGACATTCCACCTAACCCAGGCCCACAAGACAAACCCCTGGGAAGGAGGCCACAGTGCTGGTACATCAGGCCTGCCGTGCCCCTAGGCCCTAACCCTATCTCTCGCTGGTTTCTGAGGGCTCTGGGCCCAGAGGCCTGGCTCTAAAGCCACAGGGATTGGGGGCACCTGAGCAATACCAGAGGATTCAGCCTGTCTCCCAGAAGGAAACTGCATCATTGGGAAATTGGGGCAAAGTTTTCTGAGTAGAACTCTGCGTGCCCATCCCAGCAAAATGCCACTTTCAACGGCCCCCTGGCCACAAACTCTGAGACTGACATTCACCCTGACCCATGCCCCCCACTCAGATGCCCCGCCCCCCAACCTTGCCCCAGCGTGGCCAGATGAAGTCTGAAATGACCCTGGGCCGTAAGCCTATCACTAGGTTGGCTTCGTAGCTTTTGTTCCCAGAAGCCTGGCTCCAAAGACCCAGGGATAGCAATAACTGAGCAACACAAGAGGACTCAGCTTCCCAAAAAGAATTCAAATACACTACTTGCAACACCGGAGAGCATTCAGAATACAACTCTGAATGCCCATCCCAGCCAATTCACAAATTTGGCGCCCTGTGGCGGCCAACCCTGAGCCTGACACTCAACCTGACCCACGGCCTCAACTCAGACCCAAGGAAGGTCATCACAGCGCCAGGACATCAGGCCTGTCATTCCCCTAAGCCCTAAGCCTAACCCAAAGCTGGCCTCTGAGCGCTCTGTCAGAGCCTGGCTCCAAAGCCCCAGGGATTTGGGACACCTGACCAGTACCAGAGGACTCTAGCTGCCACTAAAAAGGAAAATGTGCCATTGGGAACTCTGGTAAGCATTCAGAGCAGGAGAATTGTGCCGGTCCATCCCAACAAACCCCAAGTTCAACGTGCCCAAGTGGCAATCCCTGAGCCTGACAATCCCCCCTGACCCACGGCCTCAACACAGACCGTTGGAAGCTCATCACAGCGCTGGCACATCAGGCCTGTCATGCCCATAAGCCCTAAGCCTAAACCTAAGTTGGTTTCGAGCAGTCTGTCTTCAGGGCCTAGCTCCAAAGCCCCAAGGATTTGGGACACCAGAGCAGTATCAAGGGACTCAGGCTGCCACCTGGAAGGAAACCACACCACTGGGAACTCTGGAAAGCATTCAGAGAAGGAGAACTTGAATGCCCATCCCAAAAAATCTATACTTTCTGCGCCCCCTGGTGGCAAACCCTGAGCCTGACACTCAACCTGACCCCCGCCCTCAAGACATACAGCCCATCCCAAGCTCGCCACATACCCGCAGACCAGGAGTGTCTTGCACCTGGGCCCTAATCCCAACCCTCTCTTGGCTTCAGAGAGCTGTCTTCCTAGGTCCCTGGCTCCATACCTCAGGGATTTGGGCCACCTGAGCAATACCAGGGGACTCAGCCTGACACCACAGGGCAAAATGCGCCATTTGGCACTTCGAAAGCACTGGGAGGAGAACCCTGCATGCCTTGCGCCCTAGGCCCTAACCCCAACCCTAGGTTGGCTGCTGAGTGCTTTGTTCCCTAGGGCTCGATCCAGAGCAAGACCAGAGGACTCAGCTTGCCACCCAGAGAGAAACCCCACCGTTTGGACCTCTGGAAAGGATTCACAGCAGGAGAACGCTGTATGCCCATCCCAGCGCACCCACCCTTTCAGTGGTCCCCCAGCAGAAAGGAAGAGCAAGACACTCACGCTGACGCAAGACACTCACGCTGACCCACGCCTTCAACCCTCACCCCCGGGAACTTCAAGGCAGTGCTGGGAGGTCAGGTCTCCCGTGCCCCTATGTGCTAACCCTCACACTCGGTTGGCTTCTGAGGGGTCAGTCCCCAGAGCCTGGCTCCAAAGCCCCACAGATTTGGGACACCAGAGCAATATCGAGCGTCTCAGACTGCCACCCAGAAGGAAAATGCACAATTTGGTACTCGGGAAAGCATTCAGAGCAGGAGAACTCTGAATGCCCATCCCAAGGACTGCACAAATTTTGCGCCCTCTAGCGGCAAACCCTGAGCCTGACACTCAACCTGACCCACGCCCTCAAGACAAACCCCAGGGAAGCAGGCCACAGTGCTGGCACATAGAACCTGCCGTGCCCCTAGGCCCTCACCCTATCCCTCGCTGGCTTCTGAGGGCTCTGGGCCCAGAGGCCTGGCTCTAAAGCCACAGGGATCAGGGGCACCAGAGCAATACCAGGGGATTCAGCCTGTCTCCCAGGAGGAAACCGCACCATTGGGAACTCGGGGTAAAGCTTTCCAAGTAGGAGAACTCTGGGTGCACATCCCAGCGAAATGCCACATTCAACGGCCCCCCTGCCCACAAACCCTGAGACTGACATTCACCCTGACCCACGGCCACCACTCAGATCCCCCGCCCCCCAAAGCTTGCCACAGCATGGGCAGATCAGGGCTGAAACGACCCTAGGCCATAAGCCTATCCCTAGGTTGGCTTCTGAGCGCTCTGTCCCCAGAGCCTGGCTCCAAAGCCCCAGGAATCTCGGACACCTAACCAGTGCCAGAGGACTCAGCTTGCCACTAAAAAGGAAAACGTGCCGTTGGGAACTCCATTAAGCATTCCGAGCAGGAGAACTGTGCCCCTCCATCCCAACGAACCCCAAGTTCAATATGCCCAGGCTGCAATCCCTGAGCCTGACATTCCGCCCTGAACCATGGCTTCAACCCTGACCCCAGGAGTCTCATCACAGCGCCGGCACATCAGCCCTCTCATGCCCCTGAGCCCTAAGCCTAACCCTAGGTTGGCTTCTGAGTGCTCTGTCCCTAGAGTCTGGCTCCAAAGCCCCAGGGCTTTGGGACACCTGACCAGTACGAGAGGATTCTGCCTGCCACTAAAAAGGAAAATGTGCCATTGGGAACTCCAGTAAGCATTCAGAGCAGGAGAACTATGCCAGTCCATCCCAATGAACCCCAAGTTCAATGTGCCCAGTCCGCAATCCCTGAGCCTGACGCTCCCCCAACCCACGGCCTCAACTCACACCTCGGGAAGCTTATCACAGCGCCAGCAAATCAGGTTTGTCACGCCCCTAAGCCCAAAGAGTAACCCTAGTTTGGCTTCTGAGTGGTCTGTCCCCAGAGCCTGGCTCCAAAGCCCCAAGGATTTGGGACACCCGCCCAATATCGAGGGACTCCGGCTGCCACCCAGAAGGAAACCCCGCCACTGGGACTCTGGAAAGCATTCAGAGAAGGATAACTCTGAATGCCCATCCCAGTGAAACTACACTTTCTGCACCCCCTCACGGCAAACCCTGAGCCTGACATTCAACCTGACCCCCACCCTCAAGACGTACAGCCCATCCCAAGCTTGCCACAGTTCCCGCAGACCAGGAGTGACGTGCACCTGGCCCTTAACCCTGACCCTTGCTTGGCTTTGGGGAGCTCTCTCCCTAGGTCCCTGGGGATTTGGGCCACCTGAGCAATACCAGAGGACTCAGCCTGACACCACAAAGCAAAATGCACCATTTGGCACTTCTGAAAGCACTGAGAGCAGGAGAATTCTGCATGCCGTGCCCCTAGGCCCTGACCCCAAGCCTAGATTGGCTCCTGAGTGCTTTGTTCCCTAGGGCTCGCTCCAGAGCAAGACCAGAGGACTCAGCTTGCCACCCAGAAAGAAACCCCACCAATTGTAACTCCGGAAAGTATTCACAGCAGGAGAACACTACATGCCTATCCCAGCACACCCACTTTTTCAGCGGTCCCCCAGCTGAAAAGAAGAGCAAGACACTCACGCTGATGCAAGACACTCATGCTGACCCATGCCCTCGACCCCCCACCCCCGGGAACCTCGACACAGCGGTGGCACATCAGGCCTCAGGTTTCCCTATGTCCTATCCCTCACCCTAGGTTGGCTTCTGAGGGGTCAGTCCGCAGAAACTGGCTCCAAGGCCCCACAGATTCGGGACACCGGGGCATTATCGAGGGACTCCGGCTGCCACCAAGAAGGAAAATGCGCCATTTGGAACTCAGGAAAGCATTCAGAGCCGGAGGACTCTGAATGCCCATCATAAGGAATACACAAATTTTGCACCCTATGGCGGCAAACCCCGAGCCTGACACTCAATCTGACCCACGTCCTCAAGACAAACCCCTGAAGCTGCCACGTCGGGCCTGCCGTGCCCCTAAGCCCTTACCCTATCCCTCGCTGGCTTCTGAGGGCTCTGGCCCCAGAGGCCTGGCTCTAAAGCCACAGGGATCGGGGGCACCTGAGCAATACCAGAGGATTCAGTCTGTCTCCAATAAAGGAACCGCACCATTGGGAAATCGGAGTAAAGCGTTCCGAGTAAGAGAAATCTGCGTGCCCATCCCAGCGAAATGCCACTTTCAACGGCCCCTGCCCGCAAACCCTGAGCTTCACACTCACCCTAATCCCACGCCCCCAACTCAGATCCCCTGCCCCCCAAAGCTTGCCCCAGCGTCGGCAGATCAGAGATGAAATGACCCTAGCCTGTAAGTCTATCCCTAGGTTGGCTTCTGAGCTTCTGTCCCCAGAAGCCTGGCTCCAAAGCCCCAGGGATGGCAATACCTGAGCGACACTGGAGGACTCAGTTCACCGAAAAGAATTCAAACACACTACTTGCAACTCCGGAGAGCATTCAGAACACTAGAACTCTGAATGCCCATCCCAGCCAACGCACAAATTTGGCGCCCTCTGGCGGCCAACCATGATCCTGACACTCACCCTGACCCACGCCCTCAAGACAAACCCCACCGAGCAGGCTACAGTGCTTGCAGGTCAGGCCTGCCGTGCCCCCAGGTCCTAACCGTCACCCTACGGAGGCATCTGAGGGATTTGTCCACGAAGGATGGCTCCAGCAAGACCAGAAGACTCAGCCTGTCACCCAGAAGGAAAACACGCCATGTGGAACTCAGGACAGCGTTCAGAGAAGGAGTACATTGCATGCCCATCCCAGGGATGCCCCAGGTTCATTGGCCCCTTGGCTGCAATCCATGAGCCTGACACTCATCCTGATGAACGCCCTTAAGTCAAAACACCCGTACCTCGCCACAGCGTCAGCACTTCGGGCCTGTCATGCCCCCATGTCCTAACCGTGATCCTATGGAGATTTCTGAGGGGTCTGTCCCCAGAGGCCTGGCTCGATTCCCAGGGATTTAGGACACCTGGCCCATACAAGTGGACTCAGCCTGCCACTAAAATGCAAAACGTGCCATTGGGAACTCCGGAAACCATTCAGCGCAGAACTGTGCTGTTTCATCCCAACGAACCCCAAGTGCAATGTGCCCAGGCCACAATCCCTGAGCCTGACGCTTCCCTGACCCATGGCCTCAACTCAGTCCCTGGGAAGCTCATCACAGCCCCAGCAGATCAGGCCTGTCATGGCCCTAAGCCCTAAGCCTAACCCTAGGTTGGCTTCTGAGTGGTCTGTCTCCAGAACCTGGGTCCAAACCCCAAGGATTCAGGACACCTGAGCCATTTCAATGGAGTCAGGCTGCCACCCAGAAGGAAAATGCGCCATTTAGAACTATGGAAAGGATTCAGAGCAGGAGACCTCAGCATGCTCATTCCAGTCATAACCCACATCTTTTGGCCCCCTGGCAGCAGACCCTGACTCTGCCACTCACCCTGAACATCGCCATTAACTCAGACCTCTGGGAAGCTCTCCCCAGTGTGGACATGTAGGGTTTGCCCTGACCCTAGGCCCTATAAGCATAGGTTGGTTTCTTAGGGTTGTGTCCCCAGAGGCCTGGCTCTTAAGCACTATAGATGGGGACATCTGAGCAATACAAGAGGACACAGCCAGCCACCCTGAAGTAAACCATGCCAATTGGAACCCCAGAAAGCATTCGCAGCAGGAGATGTTTGCACGCCAATTCCAGCGAAACTCAACATTCAGAGGACAGCTGGCCACCAAACCTGAGCTTGACACTCACCCTGATTCATGCCTGCAACTCAGACCCCAGCTCGCCACAGTGCTGGCACATCGACTGCCATCCCCCTACGGCCTAACCCTAATCCTAGGTAGGCTTATGAGGTTTCTTTCCCCAGAGACCTGGCTCCAAAGCCTCAGGGATTCGGGACACCAGTGTAATAAGAGAGGACTCAACCTGCCACCCAGATGGAAAACACACTATTTGGAACTCGAAAAAGCATTCAGAGTAGGAAAACTCTGCATGCCTATCCCAGCGTACCCCTACTCTCAGTGGCTACAAACCCTGACCTTAATCTCACTGTGACCCACGTGGTCAACTCATGCCCCTGGGAGGCATTCCACGGCGCAAGCTGATTGGGCCTGCCACACCCGTAGGCCCTAACTCTTACACAGGGTTTGCTCCTGTGGGCTCTGTCTCCAGAGGCCTGGCAATAAAACCTCAGGGATTGATGACACATGGGAAATACCAAATAACTCAGCCTTCCACCCAGAAGGAAAGTGTGCCATTTGGAAACCTGGAAAGCATTCAGAGCAGGAGAACCCCACTTGCCCATCCCAGTGAAAACCCAAATTCAGGGGTCCTCTGGTGGCATACCCTGAGCCTGACACTCAGTCTGACCCATGTCCCAACTCACAGCCCTGGGAAGCATGACACAGTGCTGGCAGATGTGGCTGAAATAACCCTAGGCCATTATCCTAACCCTAGGTTGGCTTCTGAGGGATCTGTCCCCAGAGGCCTGGCTCCAATGTCCCAGGAAATGGGACACCTGAGCAATACCAGAGGACTCAGGCTGTCACCCAGAAGGAAACCACACCATTTGGAACTACGGGAAGCGTTCAGAGAAGGAGTACACTGCATGCACATTAAAGCACACCTGCACTTTCATTGGCCCCCTTGCCACAAACCATGAGCTTCACACTCACCCCAACACACGGCCTCAACTCAACCTCCAGGAAGCTAGCCATAGTGCCCGTAGATTCAGCCTGCCAAGCCCCTAAGGCCCTACCATAACCTAGGTTTGCTTCTCAGGAGTCAGTCCTCAGAAGCCTGTTTCCAAAGCCCACGGAATTGGGACCACCTGAGAAGTACCAGAAGACTCAGCCTACACCCAGAAGGAAACCTCACCGTTTGGACTCCAGATAGCATTCAGGGCAAGAGAAACCTGCATGTCCACCCCATCAATCTCCCACATTCAGGGGTCGGGCCTAAAATCCTGGGCCTGGCACTCACCCTGACCCATGTCCACAACTCGGCTCCCTGGGAAGCTCACCACTGTGTTGGTAGATGGGGCCTGACATGCACATAATCCCTAACCTTAACCCTATTTTGGCTTGTGAAGGGTCTGTCCCCCGAGGCCTTCCTCTAAACTCCAGGGATTGGGGACAACTGAGCAATACCAGAGGACTCAGACTGACACACAGAAGGAAACCTCGCCATTGGGAACTCCGGAGGCCCATCCTAGTGAACCCCCAATTTCAGCGGCCCCCTGGCCAAAATCCCTGGCATGACATTCTCCTGATCCACGCCCTCAACTCAGTCCCCTGGAATGCCTGCCACAGTGCTAGCAGATCGGGCCTGTCATGCCCGTAGTCCCAAACCCTAACCCTGGCTTGGGTTCTGATGGGTTTTTCCCCAGAGTCCCGGCTACAAAGCTCCGGGCACTGGGGACACCTCAATAATAGGAGAGAACTCGGGCTGCCACCGAGAAGAAACCTGCGTCATTTGAAACTACGGAAAGGTCTCTGAACTGGAGAAATCTGCACGCCTATCCCAGCAAACCCCCACATTCCTCTGTACCTCAACAAGAACAGCTGACAGTTCAATATGCATTTATGATAAAAACTCTAAACTATCTGGGTATAGAGGGAACATACCTCAAGATAACAAAGTTCATATATGAAAAGCTCACAGCTGACATCATACCCAAGGGTGAAAAGCCGAAAACATTTCCACTAAGATCAAAAACAAGACAAAGAGGGCCCCTGTGTGGCTCAGATGGTTAAGCATCTGCCTTCGGCTCGGGTCGCAATCCCAGGGTCCTGGGATCGAGTCCTGCATTGGGCTTCCTGCTAGGCGGGGAGTCTGTTTCTCTCTCTGCCTCTACCTCTTTCTCTCTGACTCTCATGAATAAATATATAACATATTATAAAAAAATAAAAAAGACAAAAATACAAAAAAGGAAGACAAAGATGCCCACTCTCATCACTTTCATTCAACACAGTATTGAAAGCCCTAGCCAAAGCATTCAGACAAAAAGAAAAAAAGAAAGAAAAGATGAAATCAAAACAGGAAAACTGTCAGTGTTTGCAAATGACATGATACTATATATAGAATTCCATAAAGATTCCACCAAAAAACTCTTAGAATAAACAAATTCAGTAAAGCTGCTGGATACATAGTCAATATACAGAGACCTGTTGCATTTCTTTTTTTAAAGACTTTATTTATTTGACAGAGGGAGACAGCACAAGCAGGGTGAGCAACAGAGGGAGAGGGAGATGCCGAATCCCCACTGAGCAGGAAGTCCACTGCGGGTCTCGATGACAGCAACCTGGGTTGGTGACCTAAGCCAAAGACAGATGCTTAACTGACTGAGCCACACAGGTGTCCCAACTTGTTGCATTTCTGTGTACTGATGACAAACCTTCCCAAAGAGAAAATAAGAAAGCAATGCCATTTACAATTGCATCAAGGAAAATAAAAAACTAGGAGAAAAGTAACCAAGAATGAGAAAGACCTGGTACACTGAACACATGTCGGAAAAGGAAGGAAAAACACATGTATGTTGAGGGGGCGTGTATGGGTCAAAGAAACAGAGGACAACACAAATAAACGGAAGCATACGTCCTGCTCATTAACCGGAAGAATTAATCATATTAACATGTCACCACACGCCCGGATTTCAAGCTAGATTACAAAGCTGTGCTCATCAAAACTGTATGGTGCTGACATAGAAACAGACACACAGGTCAATGGAATCGAATAGAAAGCTCAGGAAATGATAATCATAGAAATTTTGGCAAAGTTTACTCATTAGAGTCAGTACATTAAAGGTATATTTAGACTTAGCTCTGATATAATTATTATTAAATCTGAACGGGAATTAATATTTATGTCCTGTTTCAACAGCTGATTCCAATAAATGGATTTCTTTAAACTTGTTTTATATAAACACATATTATTAAATAAGAGTGATTTAGAATCGTTTTTAAGAAATATTAAAATCACTTTAATAAACCTATCATGGAAAAGAAACAGAGATATCAATCACCACAACTGATAGCATCACAAAAGACAATCAGACACAATCCCTTATCTGATGGAAGAATATAACATTTTGAGTAGTTCTGCCCAAATGTTAAACCTGTTGAAAGCTATAGATCCAGCAAGTCATTTACAAAAACACACGTCAGAAAAATGCCCTAACAAATAGTATGACATGTAATCAATAAAGTCCACACTGCATATATTCCGACAGGAAAATACTTTCCCAAAAAATAAACTGTAAAACAAAACAAAAAAAAATGAAGAAGGAGGAGGAGAAGGAGAAGAAGAAGAAAAAGAAGCCTGAGAAACTAACCCACACATATATGGCCTTAACTTACGACACAAGAGCAGAAAATATGCAATGGGGAAAGGACTGCCACTTCAGTGAACGGTCCTGGAAAACTGGACACTACATGCAGAAGAATGGAACTGGATCACTTTCTTAAAGCACACACAGAAATTTTAAATGGATGAATGACTTGAATATAAGACCTGAATCCATAAACATCCGAGAAGAAAACACAGGTAGTGAGTTTCTCAACAATTGGTTTTGGCAGAGTCTTTTAGATCAGACACCAAAGGCAAAGACAACAAATGCAAAAATAAACAAGTGGAACGACATCAAACTGAAATTTCTACATTGAAAAAGAAACCATCAAAACTTAAAAGGCGACCTACCCAATGAGAAAAAATATCACCAATCATATGTATGAGAAGAGGCTAATATCCAAAATAAATAAAACATTCATACAAATCAAAACAAAAAACCTGTATAAAGAATGGGGAGATTATGTGAATAGATACTTTCCAAAGATGACACCCAGGTGGCCAACAGACACAGAAAAAGTTATTCAACATCACTAATCGTCGTCAGGGAAACATAAGTCAAACCCATAATCCGCTATCTCCTCACCACTGTTGGGATGGCATTTGTCCCAGAGACAGACACCAGGTGTGGTCAAGGGTGTGTAGACAAGGGGACTCTGTGCACTGTTGGTGGGAATGTACATTGGTGCAGCACCTGTGACAAAGAGTATGGAGGTCCCTGGAAAAATGAATACAACTACCACATGACCCAGTGATTGCTCTGAGTGGATTTATTTGGAGAAGACAAAGACACTACCTCAAAAAGATAGATGCACTCCCATGTTCACTGCAGCATTCTTCACAGTAGCCAGACATAGAGACAGACACCTTGGGAGCATTATGCTAAGTAACGCAGACACAGACAGATAATTACCACATGTTCATGGACGTTCCACATGGAAAAAAAATATACTGAATGCACAGATACTGAGGACAGATTGCTGGTTGCCAGATCCAGGGATGGGGGAGGAATGGGGGAAAGTGGTCAAAGGCACAATGTTTGGGCGCCTGGGTGGCTCAGTTGGTTAAGCGACTGCCCTCAGCTCAGGTCAGGATCCTGGAGTCCCGGGATCAAGTCCCACATCTGACTCCCTGCTCAGCGGGGTGTCTGCTTCTCCCTCTGACCCTCGTCCCTCTCATGTTCTCTATCTCTCATTCTCTCTGTCTCTCAAATAAATAAAATCTTAAAAATAAAGCACAGTGCTTGAGTGATAAAATGCATAAATCATGGAACGTTCTGTGCAGCATGGAGACTAAAGTTAACCCTGCAGTATGGGGTACAGGTTCCCCCGCTATTTGAAAGTACAGTTTCCATCCTTCCTAGGAAGGAAACCTTTCACAGCAAGAATGGTGTAGACCAAAGGAGGAATTACCATTCATTTCTACAGAAAAAAATAGCCTGCTCAGACTCCAAAAACGACTTCTCTTTGGATTTTCCTAGGCCTCGGGACACAACTTCCTAACGGATGCCCAAAATAAATGGAGATGAAGCACAGCAGATGCTCACAGACACAATTCAAAGTGCTGGGGGCTGGACACGGAGAGCGGTTCCCAGGAAGGACCTGGTTGAGGTGCACGCTGCCTCTGCAGTGGCTCCCCGCAAAACAGATGATGAACGCGATGCTCAGTTTTCAACTTTTTTCATAAGAGTGAAATCCTCTTCAGGATTCCTCCTGTTTTGAAGCCGGGTAATGACATAGATCTTAAAAAAAAAAAATGTGTAACGTGAACTTTATTGAAGTGGGGGATACTTGTACTTGAAAGTTGCAGAGGGAGTAGATGTTAAATGTTTTCCTGGACACGCACATCAACAGATCCACCGTGAAAGGCACCTTCCTGAGTAAGCAGAACACAGACGACCTCCTACAACCCAGAAACCTCCTTCCCCTCGCTCAGGACAACCAGCCACAGCTGGGGATTACCCCAATTCCTCCTTTCTCCCATTCACATTATCTAACACATCAGCAAATCCAGTGAGCTCCACCTTAAACGTACCCAGAATAGGACTGACCACTGCTTCCAAGGCCACCAGTCTGGCCCACACTAAAGGCCATCTCTTGCCTGAGTTCCTGGAAAAACTTCATCATGGACCTCCCCTGCCCATCCTCAACACTCTGTCATCTGTTCTCAACACTGTAGCCAGGATGGCCCAGTGAAACAGGGTCCCATGTGGTCACAGCACTGCAATAGCTTTTTATCTCCCTCTGTCACCTCCCTCAGGTCATGTCCTAAGCAGTCTCCTGTGGCCACCGGGGCTTCTTGCTACTTCTGGACATACCTGGTATGCTCCTGCTTCAGGAATTTTGCACATGCTTTCCTTCCATTTAGAATGCTCTTGATGTGATACCACTTACCTTCTTTAGATCTTCACTCAAGGATCACATTCCTAGTGAAGTCCCACCTGGCTCTATGTGAATAGAAAGCACCACCCTTACCTCCCCTGCAGCACCCCAGCCCTGTCTCCTGCTCCATATTTCTGTAGCAGTTATCACAGTCACCAGTCCATGTCGGCAGGGCAGAAACGAAGGCCTACACTGACGCTTTCACCACTGACTCCATCCGATTTCCTCGTCCAAAGCCCCGGGGGAAAAGGTGTCCCAGGGCTCTTGCACAGACAGGATGTCAAGGACCAGGGTTCCACTGACTGCATCCTGAACACTATCAGGAAAATGAGCCACACGAGGAATCCACCTGCCCATGAGACCTGTAGCCAGACACCTTCCTCAATTACAGGTGAGCACTCACACTTCCTTCCCTTGCCTGAGGTGCTCATCTGAGAAAGCTGTTCAGAGACCCATCTCAGGATCCAACTCTCCCTCTGGCCAAGGTCCTGGGAAACAGACATCTCTCCTCACTGCACCAACCACCCGCGATTGACGTCTGGAATCCTCCTGTGGTCAGGCAGTGGTGCACCTGTCCCTCTTTCCTGCGATATCATTGCAAACCAGGCTTTGCTGCACATTTCTCAGGAAGGAGCCTGCAGCGGCAACAACAGGCCAACCAGGCTCGGCCTCAGTGTTGCACATCAGGCCCCATGCAAAAGTAGAATTGCATGGATACTGGTGTCCTGTGTGGCCTCGGAAACTAACGGCAGGAGCTGAGATTTCAGTTCCAAATGAGAAGTGACCTCTTGCACACAGCACAGGAATTTGGAGAAGATTTCTCAGGGGTGGGGCTCTGGAAGAACTGCTTCTGCTGACTGAATTCACAGACACCAGGCAGAGGACATCTGCTGTGCCTCCTCTAAGGAAGCAGGGGACACAATGGGCAAGAATCGATAATGCTGCCTGTGAGCTGCTTCCCACCAACCACCCTGCTGAGCCGAGGGCTCGAGCACCAAACAGGAAGAAACTCTCTTATCACATCTGCAGCAGGAGGGCTGGCCAGGGAGGAGAGCCCAGTCCCTGTCCCTGTAGAAAGCTGTTCTGCCCATCATGAGCGACGGTCCACCACCACGGAATCACAACCTCCCAGCTATGTGATCCGACTACCCTGCCAGGCTCAGACCTGCTGATGCAGTGAATCATAAGCGCCAGCGACGTCTTTCCACTCCAGCTCAATGCTTCTCACAGAGAAGCAAACTCCAGCCTCACAGATGTGCTCATTATTAGCTCTGGAATTCCCTGGGTGGCGTCTACACTGGCCCAAACAGGTGCCCATCCAGATCACTCCACAAGTACCCTAGGGTTTCAAACCACTTTCAAACTGCCCTTAAAAAGGCAGGAACTAGCCCGATTAGGCACACCAGCCAAGTGACTCAATGTGCTGGAAACTCGGACAACATCCTCGCTGAACACCCACGCTTCCAATTCCGAGCTTCAAACCTTCGCTAACTGGGCATTGAGCACCATGTCAGCATCAACACTGCTCTTTCAATTCACTTGTCTCCCATTCCTTAAAATCAGAAACCAAGCTCCAGTCACCACTCCATTTTCCCTCCAGAAAAATAAGGCAAATGACAGAATAAAACACTTTCATGTGCACAGCACACTTCTAATTGAAATATAATTCCTTGGTCTTTCTCATACAGGCAGCCCTACATTACCCATACTGAGAGAGGTCACGAGTTCAATCATTATATATATATAAATATATATATATATATATATATATATATATATATATATATATATATATTTGACCTTGTGTCTTTCCTTCTTATATTTGTTTCTCGAAGTCAATGTCCATATGGTTTTCTTAAAATAATAATAATAATAATAATAATAATAATAATAATATTAATAATAATGATATGGTCACATAAGGGTCTGGATCTCCATAGCCACACAATATGGCTCTGGTCCAGATAAGGATGAAGACACTACCTCAGCCCACGAAGCGAAGCCCTTACCCTCAGGGATCCCGACACACCTCACGGGTGATGAGTTCCTTTGCTATGTGGAGTTGTCCGAGTACAAAGGTTGCAGGTACCCTCCAGGATTCCCTCCATTTTCTTCATAAATTCCGCAGCTCAAGTCACAAGTGACTCACCGTGTCAAGCTTCCAGAGCCCAGGATGGGCCACCAGGTAAGCAGCCCCCACAGGGAAGGCTAACAGGGGGCTCGATTTCAGTTGGTAGCACGATAAGCCACTCCCCGAGTTCCTGAAGAACCTACACTCCTACTCCATGTGCCCCTCTGACAAAGGGCAGGGCACCCTGTTACAGCTCTGAGGCTGAGTTTTACTTTAAAACATAATTTCTAATATTGGAATGTGGTTCATGGAAGAGGAAAACATGAACACCCACCAAGGATTCTCATAATATTTCGGAAGATTATTTTCCCAGTGTTTAATTAAATCAGCATATAAAAACACACAGATAGCC
>NW_027397880.1:0-16365 GCF_003265705.2 Callorhinus ursinus
TTGTCTTTTGGTTTTGTGGACTGTTTCTTTTGCTGTGCAAAAGCTTTTTATCTTGATGAAATCCCAATAGTTCATTTTTGCCCTGGCTTCCCGTGCCTTTGGCGATGTTTCTAGGAAGAACTTGCTGCGGCTGAGGTTGAAGAGGTTGCTACCTGTGTTCTCCTTTAGGATTTTGATGGACTCCTGTCTCACGTTTAGGTCTTTCAACGATTTTGAGTCTATTTTTGTGTGTGGTGTAAGGAAATGGTCCAGTTTCATTCTTCTGCATGTGGCTGTCCAATTTTCCCAACACCATTTGTTGAAGAGACTGTCTTTTTTCCATTGGACATTCTTTCCTGCTTTGTCGAAGATGAGTTGACCATAGAGTTGAGGGTCCATTTCTGGGCTCTCGATTCTGTTCCATTGATCCATGTGTCTGTTTTTGTGCCAGTACCACACTGTCTTGATGATGACAGCTTTGTAATAGAGCTGGAAGTCCGGAATTGAGATGCCGCCAGCTTTGCTTTTCTTTTTCAACATTCCTGTGGCTATTCAGGGTCTTTTCTGGTTCCATACAAATTTTAGGATTATTTGTTCCATTTCTTTGAAAAAAGTTGATTGTATTTTGATAACGACTGCTTTAAATGTGTAGATTTCTCTAGGTAGCGTAGACATTTTCACAGTATTTGTTCTTCCAATCCATGAGCATGAAATGTTTTTCCGTTTCTTTGTGTCTTCCTAAATTTCTTTCATGAGTATTCTATAGTTCTCTGCATATAGATACTTTGCCTCTTTGGTCATATTTATTCCAAGGCCCTGCTTGAAGAATAGTGGCCCGACTGTGCCACAGATCGTGGTTTATGGCAACCCTGAGCTGAGAGCCCACTCCTCGGCTATGTCTTTGCAGTCAGGTTCCCTGCTCCAATACCAGAGAGCTCTGCCACACTCAGGCACCCCCAGTCTTTCTGTGACCCCGAGGGTCCTGAGACCACACTGTCCCAGCAAGGGTTCCACTCCCCCTGCTTATCCACTGGAGCGACATCCCTCAGCGGAGCCGACGTCTAAAAGTTCTAATTTTGTGCTCCACTCTTCTATCTTCTATGCCAGTAGCTGGCTGACAGAGGCTCACTCTGTTTTTTTCTGTTCATAGAATTGCTGCTATTCTTTTCTTTGATCTCCTGTTGAGTTTGTAGATGTTCTGCTCATAGATCGCTTTTCTGTTCATAGAATTGCTACTATTCTTTTCTTTGATCTCCTGTTGAGTTTGTACATGTTCAGAATGGTTTGATAACTATCTAGCTGAATTCCTTGGACGAGATGAAATTTAGGTCTCCTACTCCTCCACCATCTTGCTCCTCACCACCACTGTTTTTTTAATTAGTGGTAATAAAAGGCACACACCTTTCATAATTGGGGTTAAATTATGCCAGGTACAAAATTTGAATACAATTTTCAACTTGATATAATATATTTTGGGAAGTAGTATTATTCATTAACTGCTTTTGCTACCCCTGCCTTAGCTCCAAAAATTCACCATTTCCCCTTGTGCTGGAACTTTAAAACCCAAATCTAAACCCCTAAACATTACACTACAATCCAGAGAGTCTTAGGTAGTAATTGTATTTTTCTCCTCTCTTCCTCTCCCTCTTTCCCTGATGCTGTACACATTTGATCTACCATTTCCCTCTCTTTAACTGATCATAGTCTCATCATTGTATGCTGAGTATGTGGAGAATAGAGCAGTTCACAGATATCCATATTAAGAGAATCTGCACCCAAGGGGCCACCTGTATATCTGGGGCGGATACAGAAGAAAAGCATGACTTAATTGGATGAGACTTTGGGGGTCTTGCAATTGAGTGGGCATGTTTTCTATGTGGGAGGAATGTAAATAATCATGTCCAGAGAGTGGGGAGTGACATATTGAAGACAATAACCAGAATATTTTACATCTCCTTCAAATAAGAAATTTTTTTTTTGCCTAACCCCTTGAATCTTTTTTGGCCTTGTAAATTGCTTTGCACAATGAAATGTGGCTATAGGATGGTTGCCTGAGTTGCAGAGCTGAGCCCTGCAGCTTTTACATCCATCATGCATGTAAATAAGCTCAGGCTAGACTATTGGATATATGATACCATGTGGAAAGAGAGAGTCCCCAGCCATTTCAGCCACTCCAGCTGAGCACCAAATAACTCGTCCTGGAGGTTCCAGCACCAGGCAAGCTCCCTAATAAATTTAACTGTTCTGAGTTTCTCCTGTGGGATAAGTGTACTGCATTTTCCTATTGTCAGCATGGTTTTGTAAGAACTGCATTTCCCTTAATTCCCTTCACTGCAGGTTAGTATTGTCTAAAAGGAAGTTTGTTTGGGATGTGAGAGGAGTCAGCATAAAGCAGTAGCCATTACACTGTGATCATTAGGGTTACATTAGATAACATGCAGATGCAGCAGATATACCAACAGTTTCCTGCTTGTTTTGCTCTCTGACATTGCGTCCCAATTCCTTTTCCTGACTGCTGGATTTGAGGATCTGTAATAGCCACAGGCCATGACGAGATGCTTTGCTGTCTATGCACAGAAGTAACAGCTTCACATAATTTTTTACCAGCTTCCCTTTTATGACCCTACTTCATTGGCTAGATGGGCTTGGTTTCTTAGATTGATTCTTTGGTGTTGCCTCTGATTCTGCACAACTCCTCATTTCATATTTTCACTTCTGCAAGTTCTTCCATAATTGTTCAAGGTCTGATTTCTATTAAATCCCTTATCCCATAATGCATAGTGGCTCTGCTTCCTAAACTGAACTCTGACAGAGTCCCTAACCTAAGTAAAAACTAACAACACAGATATATTCAAAGAAGTTTTTTTAAAGAACTGAGATTTTGATTTATTACTAAATTCTATTCCTCTTAGCTACTTCATTAATTTCTTCAGCTTTGTTTTATTTTTGGCTTATGCTATATTCTTTTCCTAAATTTTGACTTGGGAATTTAACTCATTTATTTTTGATATGTGTTTAAAGCTATACATTTTCCTCTGATCACCATTTTAAATATTCTTTATAGATTCAGAGATGTCATATATTTATTATCATAAATTTTAAGAAAATCTCTAATTTTGGTTTGTAGTTTATTTTTTAGCCACCAGGGTTTAATAGAAGATATTTTTAAAAATCTACATGGCTCATATCCTTTTTAGTTTTAAAATCTTTTTCCAGCATTATTGAGATATGATTAATATATAACATTATATAAGTTTAAGGTATACAACATGTTGATTCGATGCGTTTATATATTGTAAAACGATTACCACCACAGAGTTACCTAACCCCTCCATCACTTCATATAATTACCATTTCTTCTTATGGTGAGAACATTTAAGATGTACTCTCTTAGCAACCTTCAAGAATGTAATACAGTATTGTTAACTATAACCACACTCTACATTAGATCCACAAAACATACTTGTCTTATAACTGAAAGTTTATGCCCTTTGACCAACATCTCCCCATATCCCCCTCTCCCCAGTCCCTGGTAAACACCGCTCTATAGGTTCAGCTTTTTTAGATTTTAAATGTAAGTGATACCATGTAATATTTTTCTTTCTCTGTCTGACATTTCACTTAGCATAATGCTGTCAAGTTCCGTGCATGTTACTACAAATGGCAGAATTTCCTTCTTCCTCATGGCTGAATAATATTCCTCTGTATGTACAGACCACATCTTCTTCATCCATTCCTCTGTTGACTGATACTTCAGTTGTTTCTGTATCTTGGCTACTGTGAATAATGCTATGTTACACATAGGAGTGCAGATATCTCTTAAAGATCCTGATTTCATTTCTTTTGGATATATTCTCAGAAGTGGGATTGCTGGATCATATATGGTAGTTCTGTTTTTGATTTCTTGAGGAACCTGCATTCCAAGCGACTGAACCAATTACATTACCACCAGGGGTGTGCCAGAGTTCCCTTTTCTCTGCATCCTAGGCCACACTTATTATCTATCGTTTTTATGATAGCCATTCTAACAGGTGTGAGGTGATTTGTATTAGCATATCTTTTTTTTATTATGTTATGTTAATTACCATACATTATATCATTAGTTTTTGATGTAGTGTTCCATGATTCATTGTTTGCATACAACACCCAGTGCTCCATTCAATACGTGCCCCCCTTAATACCCATCACCAGGCTACCCATCACTCACCCCCCTCCCCTCCAGAAACCTCACTATGATCCAACAGTCTTACACAATTTACAGTGCTCACCATAGCACATACCCTACCCAATGTCTATCACCCAGCCACCCCATGCCTCACCCCCCGACACCTCCAGCAACCCTCAGTTTGTTTCCTGAGATTAAGAATTCCTCATATCAGTGAGATGATATGATACATGTCTTTCTCTGATTAACTTATTTCGCTCAGCATAATACCCTCCAGGTCCATCCACGTCATTGCAAATGGCAAGATTTCATTCCTTTTAATGGCTGCATAATATTCCAGTGTGTGTGTGTGTGTGTGTGTGTGTGTGTGTGTGTGTGTGTGTATACCACCTCTTCTTTATCCAATCATCTGTTGATGGACATCTTGGTTTTTTCCATAATTTGGCTATTGTGGACATTGCTGCTATAAACATTGGGGTGCACGTACCCGTTTGGATCACTACATTTGTATCTTTGGAATAAATACCCAGTGGTGCAATTGCTGGGTCGTAGGGTAGCTCTATTTTCAACTGTTTGAGGAACCTCCATATTGTTTTACAGAGTGGCTGCAACAGCTTGCATTCCCACCAACAGTGTAGGAGGGTTCCCCTTTCTCCACATCCCCACCAACACCTGTCATTTCCTGACTTCTTAATTTTAGTCCTTCTGACTGGTGTGAGATGGTATCTCATTGGGGTTTGGATTTGGATTTCCCTGATGCTGAGCGATGTTGAGCACTTTTTCATGTGTCTCTTGGCCATTTGGATGTCTTCTTTGGAAAAATGTTCATGTTTTTGCCCATTTCTTGATTGGATTATTGGTTCTTTCGGTGTTGAATTTAGTAAGTTCTTTATAGATTTTGGATACTAGCCCTTTATCTGATATGTCATTTGCAAATATCTTCTCCCATTCTGTCAGTTGTCTTTTGGTTTTGTTGACTGTTTCCTTTGCTGTGCAAAAGTTTTTTATCTTGATGAAGTCCCAGTAGTTCATTTTTGCCCATGCTTCCCTTGCCTATGGTGATGTTTCTAGGAAGAAGTTGCTGTGGCTGAGGTAGAAGAGGTTGCTGCCTGTGTTCTTCTTGAGGATTTTGATGGACTCCTGTCTCACGTTTAGGTCTTTCAACCATTTGGAGTCTATTTTTGTGTGTGGTGTAAGGAAATGGTCCAGTTTCATTCTTCTGCATGTGGCTGTCCAATTTTCCCAGCACCATTTGTTGAAGAGACTGTCTTTTTTCCATTGGACATTCTTTCCTGCTTTGTCGAAGATTATTGACCATAGAGTTGAGGGTCCATTTCTGGGCTCTCTACTCTGTTCCATTGATCTATGTGTCTGTTTTTGTGCCAGTACCACACTGTCTTGATGATGACAGCTTTGTAATACAGCTTGAAGTCGGGAATTGTGATGCCACCAGCTTTGCTTTTCTTTTTCAACATTCCTCTGGCTATTCAGGGTCTTTTCTGGTTCCATACAAATTTTAGGATTATTTGTTCCATTTCATTGAAAAAAGTGGATGGTATTTTGATAGCAACTGCTTTAAATGTGTAGATTGCTCTAGGTAGCATTGACATCTTCACTATAGTCGTTCTTCCAATCCATAAGCATGGAACGTTTTTCCATTTCTTTGTGTCTTCTTCAATTTCTTTCATGAGTATTTTATAGTTTTCTGGGTATCTTATGGGTTGGGTGCAATTGTAAATGGGATCGACTCCTTAATTATTCTTTCTTCCGTCTTGCTGTTGGTGTATAGGAATGCCACTGATTTTTGTGCATTGATTTTATATCCTGCCACTTTACTGAATTCCTGTATAAGTTCTAGCGGTTTTGGGGTGGAGTCTTTTGGGTTTTCCACATACAGTATCATATTCTCTACACAGAGTGAGAGTTTGACTTCTTCTTTGCCGATTTGGAAGATTTTTATTTCTTTTTGTTGTCTGCTGTGGCGAAGACTTCTATACTATGCTGAATAGCAGAGGTGATAGTGAACATCCCTGCTGTGTTCCTGACCTTAGGGGGAAAGCTGTTTTTCCACATTGAGAATGATATTTGCTGTGGGTTTTTCATAGATGGCTTTTATGATATTGAGGTATGTACCCTCTATCCCTATACTCTGAAGAGTTTTGATCAAGAAAGGATGCTGTCCTTTGTCAAATGCTTTTTCTGCATCTATTGAGAGGATCATATGGTTCTTGATCTTTCTTTTATTAATGTACCACATTGATTGATTTGCGGATGTTGAACCAACCTTGCAGCCCAGCGATAAATCCCACTTGGTTGTGGTGAATAATCCTTTTAATGTACTGTTGGATCCTATTGGCTGGTATTTTGGTGAGAATTTTGGCATCCACGTTCATCAAGGATATTGGTCTGTAATTCTCCTTTTTGATGGGGTCTTTGTCTGGTTTTGGGATCAAGGTAATGGTGGCCTCATAAAATGAGTTTGGAAGTTTTCCTTCCATTTCTAATTTTTGAGACAGTTTCAGAAGAATAGGTATTAATTCTTCTTTAAATGTTTGGTAGAAATCCCCTGGGAAGCCATCTGGCCCTGGGCTCTTGTTTGTTGGGAGATTTTTGATGATGGCTTCAATTTCCTTAGTGGTTATAGGTCTGTTCAGGTTTTCTATTTCTTCCTGGTTCAGTTTTGGTAATTGATACATCTCTAGGAATGCATCCAATTCTTCCAGATAATCTAATATGCTGGCATAGAGTAGCTCATAATATGTTCTTATAATATTTGTATTTCTTTGGTGTTGGTTGTGATCTCTCCTCTTTCATTCATGATTTTATTTATTTGGCTCCTTTCTCTTTTCTTTTTGATAAGTCTGGCCAGGGGTTTATCAATCTTGTTAATTCTTTCAAGAACCAGCTCCTAGTTTCGTTGATCTGTTCTGCTGTTCTTGTGGTTCCTATTTCATTGATTGCTGCTCTGATCTTTATTATTTCTCTTCCCCTGTTGGGTTTAGGCTTTATTTGCTGTTCTTTCTCCAGCTCCCTTAGGTATAGGGTTAGGTTGTGTATTTGAGACCTTTCTTGTTCCTTGAGAAAGGCTTGTATTGCTGTATACATTCCTCTTAGGACTGCCTTTCTGTATCCCAAAGATTTTGAACAGTTGTGTTTTCCTTTTCATTTGTTTCCATGAATGTTTTAATTCTTCTTTAATTTCCTGGTTGACCCATTCATTCCTTAGTAGGATGCTCTTTAGCGTCCATATATTTGAGTTCTTTCCGACTTTCCTCTTGTGATTGAGTTCTAGTTTCAAAACATTGTGGTCTGAAAATACGCAGGGAATGATCCCTTTTCTCAGCTTTTTATTTTCCAGCATTTGGTCTTCTATATCACTAATTCTCTCTTCTGCCTCACTTATCCTAGCAGCTAGAGCCTCCATTTTTTATTGCACCTCATTAATAACCTTTTTGATTTTGACTTGGTTAGATTTTAGTTCTCATATTTCTCCAGAAAGGGTTTCTCTAATATCTTCCATGCTTTTTTCAAGCCCATCTAGTATCTTTATAATCATCATTCTGAACTCTAGTTCTGACATCATACTAATGTCTGTATTGAGTAGGTCCCTGGCAGTTGGTACTGCCTCTTGTTGTTTGTTTTTTTTTTTTTTTTGGGTGATTTTCCATCTTGTCATTTTGTCCAGAGGAGAATAGATCAATGAGAGAAGAAAATGCTAACAGGGTAACAATGACCCCAGAAAAATATACACTACACAAATCAGAAGAGTCCTGAAACGAGGGGAAAAGAAAGAGAAAGAAAGAAGAAAGAAAGAAAAAAGAAAAAGATTTAAAAAAAAAGAATATGCTCAAATATGATCAGGCTGGTGAACAGATCAGTGCCACACACTAGATTTTGGGCATATTTTGGGCTGTTAGAAGAAACTGTGTCACAAAATTTTAAAGAAAAAAATTATTCTGATTATGTAGAGATATTAAAAGCTTGATAACCAATTATATATGCACAAAAATAAGGGTAATTATGAAGGGATGGAATATGTCTGTAAAGATGAAAATTATAAAAGATTTTATAAAAGGGATTGATAAGATGAGAAGTTGGTTGAAAAAAGAAAGAAGAGAAATTAAAAAAAAAATAATAAAAGAGGGAGAGAATGTGATCCGGCAGGAGACTAGAACAAAGCTTTACACTAGAAATTTAGGGTGTATATTGGTCTGTTAGAAGAAACCGTATCCCAAAATTTTGAAGAGAGAACTACCTATATGTATTCCAAAAATAAGGTTAACTACTATGAAGGGATAGAATATGACTCTAAAAATGAAAAATAAAAAAGATTTTTTATAAAAGGACTTCCCGAAAGTGGTCAATTATCTGTTCAGAGAGTTGCTGCTAGTCTTTTCTTTGATCTCCTGTTGAGTTCTTAGGTGCTCAGAATGGTTTGATCCCTATCTAGCTGAAATCCTGGGACCAGACGAAATTTAGGTCTCCTCCTCTGCCGCCATCTTGCTCCTCCTGGATTAGCATATCTTTTGAAATTAGTGTTATCTCATTTAAAATTCACTACAAAAAAACTGAGTATTTTCTCTGAAACTGAGTATGTTTTATATTTCTCACTAAAAACGAGGAAATTAAAATGCAAAATAATGTGGTAATGTATTCAAGGTAATATAGTTAAATATTGCCCTGTGATGTGAACCCAGGCCTCCAAATCTGACATCCAGTGCTCTTGATATTATTCCAGCTGCATATAATGTAGTTTCACCAGATTATTTCCTTTCACCTTATGAGTACAAGCTAAGAACAATGTAAATATTTTAAAATTTCTTGTTAATAATCATCTAAATTTTATTGGTTATTATTCTGATTATGTAGAGATATTAAAAGCTTGATAACCACTTAACATCCTTTATATATTTAGAATGTGTCAGATATTTCTTGCTTTTGATTTCTGTTTTCTTCCCCTACTCTATAATGATTCCAGTGAATATTATAATATGTAAACTCTCAACCCTTCATTGATTCTATTATTTACAGTATAAATTTTTCTCCAAACAGGGAAACACGGTCCTTATCCTTAAAAATTAGTAGAGGAACTGAGAGTTAACATTTGTAATTCCACAGGTCAAATTAATAGATCTTACTTGACCTTGCTGTTGTCCAAGAAAAAAGTTATCCCTTATGGCTTCCCTGCCTGACAATATCCATTCAGTGTACATAAAACACTTAAGAACAATCATAATATTTTGTGATCCATCTTTAATTCTGACCAAACTAACTTGAGTGTTTTAATAACTCTCACTGCAACTTGAACATCTCTTTATTTCCCAAGCAGCTGCTGGTCTTTTTCATGCCATGTAATTTACTGAATGGATTCTTACCAAACAGACATTATAAATACAAAGGTCCCAAGGATTGTGAGCCTCCTTTACTTAGAAATTAGGCGCAGTATTGATCTGAGGTCACTCTGGAGCAAATGTCATTGCTTGCAAGTACTAGTTGAATATTGCAATATTAATACATGTGTGGAAAGGATCTTAAAATCATCCAGATCACCCCACTTATATTATTTATGAAGAATCAAGGTACCAGTTGATTTAGTAAATTATCCTATCTTACATATCTAGGACAAGATTTGAATTCACATTTTCTGAATCTTAGGCTGCTGCTATTTCTGCTATGCCATTTTAAGTGAGAGTTGTAACATCCATTTTAATATCAGGTATGTGGGTGCAGAAACAAATCTAAAAGTTTCTGGAATGGATAAAGTCAGAACAGTGTGGGATTAAAGAAGGGGTACCCAAACTTCGGGGGGGAGGGGAAGCCAATAAGTACTGGTAATTGCATGTGTAAATGGTTTAGTCTTAGTTCATTTAAAATATACTTATGGCAAAGTTTTGAGAAAGAAAAAAGCTTAGTTTAGTGGCAAGATGAAAGGAGTTTGTCATGAAACTTTAAGTACACATCCTCTCAGTTGGCTTTCAATGCAGTTTGTAAAGTCTCAGATCTCAGCGGGAACTAGTTTACCTGAGAAGTCTAGTTTTAACTTTTGAGGCATATAGTATTATCTAACTTCTCCTAGATTCACCATTATCATCTTCTGTCTCTATATAAACCTGTCTTCTCTTCATTCCAAGTGAACTCCTGAAACAGGAAGTGTTTTCTTCTTCAAACTGCTTTGGTGAAAATCTATAAAATCTAGTAGTTAAAAAATATCTGATTTCAGGCAGCATGTTACTATGTAAAATATACTTGGTCTATGTAAAATATACTTGGAAATGTATGAAACCTTCAGGCTCTAGCTACATCACATTCACCAACCTTTGAAAATGTTTGGTCTTGGTGGTGTGGAACAAACGTTATTCATGTCTGCATAACTGAGATGAAGAACTGAAAATGAGAGGCTATTTCATTTTTATTCTGGACGATCTCCATTAAAAAATTGGAACATATTATGTTTCTCTATAGCCATTTCCTCTCCCCTTATATTCTGTCCCTTTATCCTAACCACTGTAAGGAGATAATGCCCACATTCCTTTCCACTTTGTTTCCCACTAATCATCTATCATGATTCTCAAACGTTGTTCAGTTCTTCAGTCATCATGATGTTTTTGAAAAAGGTTACCATTCCCTTTCCCTTCAAAACTTGTTGGAAGTTAGCTGTGAATTTTTTTTAGGTATTTTATAAACTGAGGAGTAAATCTTCAAATAGCTGAATTTTTGTTTCTTTCTATGAAGATTTGCATCTTCTAAGCAAATTTCTAAGTCATAAGAATTAATCTCCATTTGAATCAATTAAGATATCTGGAAAGACCATGGGGAAATATTTGACCACTGTGAGCAGGGAAGTGATAAAACAGGGAACTATCTGGTAGTGGGCTGCCACTAAATTATTTCATGCAGAAATAATCTCACTTTGAACTTGATCACTGTATTTTTTCCTAGTTCTCCTCCCATCTGGAAATGTCAGAGATCTTCCAGAAATCAGACTGACTGGCCTGGAATAATCAGTCAGTCATAACTGAATTCATACTACAGGGTCTCTCCAGTTCTTGGGAACTCCAGATCTTCTATTTCCTGTTTTTCTCCATAGCCTATGCAGCCATTGTACTGGATAACCTCCTTATTGTGCTCACCATCGTGTCAGAGCCACACCTTCACTCCCCCATGTTCTTTTTGCTGGGCAATCTCTGCTTCATTGACATGTCTCTGGCTTCATT
Organism: Callorhinus ursinus; assembly: GCF_003265705.2. NCBI lineage: Eukaryota > Metazoa > Chordata > Mammalia > Carnivora > Otariidae > Callorhinus > Callorhinus ursinus. Next base: position 11,359 of record NW_027397880.1, read on the forward strand.
CACCACCCCCAAAATGATTGCAGATTTCCTCAGTGTGCACAAAGCCATCTCTTTTGAAGGATGCATCACCCAGATATTTTTCTGGCATCTGTTAGGGGGTGCTGAGATTGTACTGCTGATATCTATATCTTTTGATAGGTAAGTGACTATATGTAAACCTCTATGTTACTTAACCATTACAAGCCGAAGAATGTGCATTGGGTTGGTAAAACTTTCCTGGATTGTTGGCATCTTCCATGCTCTGGGTCAGTTAGCATTTACTGTGAATCTGCCCTTCTGTGGACCCAATGAAGTGAACAGCTTCTTTTGTGACCTCCCCTTGGTGATCAAACTCGCCTGTGTAGACACATACATTCTGGGAGTGTTCATGATCTCAACCAGTGGTATGATTGCCCTGGTGTGTTTCATCCTCTTGGTGATTTCCTACACTATCGTCCTGGTCATTGTTCGGCAACATTCCTCTGGTGGGTGCTCCAAGGCACTCTCCACTTGCAGTGCCCACTTCACTGTTGTGACCCTTTTCTTTAGCCCATGCATTTTCATCTATGTCTGGCCTTTTACAAAATTCCCAATAGACAAAGTGCTCTCAGTATTTTATACCATTTTCACTCCCCTCTTGAATCCCGTGATCTATACCCTTAGAAATAAAGATGTCAAGGATTCCATGAGAAAACTTAGTAGTCGTATCTTTAAGTCTAGGAAGACTGATCATACCCCTTGATTTCCTCATACAAAAATGAAATACTTGTTCTGCATTTATCCTCCTCATTCAGTTGGTCAACAAAGTGATGCTACTGCAAGAAACTGGTAAGTTCATGGAAGAACTATTTATATAATCAGTCTCAGCAGTCACTGAGTTCTGGTCATGTTAATTGTTCCTCATACAATATAATATTAACTACAGGGCACCATCAAACCTATACTCAGCATTTTACTGCACAGAGACCCGCTTTTTGGAATAGTCAACTTCTGTCAGATATAAACATTTATTTGAGTATTCCTTCTCGGACACATATGCATGTTTTAAGAGTAGATTTTCTCCTAGTCTCTTGTAATAGCCTCTAAGAAAAGAGTGTGAAAGTGTGAAAGCACCAACACCCAGTATAGTACCCTGTACACTGAAGTTACAATGAGATTTTTTGTTGCTGACAAAGGTGCTGATGAATGGATTATTTTAGTTCGAAAGTCAGGAAAAAGTGGAAGGTTCTTGGTAAGTAAAAATATTTGGTATTTAATGTTTTTGTAACCCATCTGAGAATAAAAATGTACCTTATTTATATTCTGTCCCTAAGTTCCCTAGAGTGGATTTTACAATTTTAAAACAGTATAGTTAACTCCAGAAAATTCTTGTAGTCTTGTATATATTAAAGATTAATATGTGGTATACAGCAAATTCCACCCACACTCCCATTCTAGAAGATGAAATTAAGACCCAAGGACACAGCTTTTTCAGGGTCATGCTAATTAGAAGCAGGATCTAAGTCATTCACCTACAAATAGAGATATATGTTTATTTTCTAAGCAGTAACAAGTTATTTTGGTGCTATAATATTTGTTGTATTGTTTTTATAATCAAAAGGTATTTTATAAATAGTAATGTCCTAAAGGATCTGAGCCATTTTCCCCCTGGTTAAACACAGTATTTGACTTAAGGGACCTATGAAATAGTGGTCTCTCAACATATTTGATATAGTTAGTAACTGGAGTTTTTAGAACATATAAATCATCTAGCAGTATCTATTTACTTTGCAGATGATAGAATTGAGAATCAGGGAATAAAGTAACTTTCCCAAGTTCATACGTCTATAGGATGATAGAGTCTATCCTAGAATGTGCCTGTCTTCTCTCTCTCTCTCTCATGTCCTCTCTCTCTGTCTCCCTCCCTCTCTCTTGCTATCTCTCTCTCTCAACTGAACAAGGGCTAGGTTATCTTCAAGAGCATTTGGTCATTGTCATTCTGAGAATTACACATAGAAGAAATGTTTAATGCATATAAGTGGACTAACTGTAACCACAAATAATTATCCAACTGCCTGCCATTGTCAAAGTTTGCATAATATTGTAATATTGTAGAAGCTTGGGTTTAGAGAAAGACAGATGAATATATAGAGATGACCAAAGGGATAAATACTTTGTAAAGAGCTGAAAGAAAGATAAACCAGTCATTAGGGGAATGGATGAGCTGATAAATGACAGAAACACCGGGGGTGCCTGAGTGCAGCAGAGCTCCCAGGTACGGAACGAAGAAGACGGCTGCAGAGACAGAGCCAAGGCACGGGCTCTCAGCTCGGGGTTGCCATAAACTGTGATCCGCGGCCCAGTCAGGCCACTGCTCCTCCAGTAGGGACCCAACAAGCAGCAGAGCCGGGGAGACTCCCCTAACTCCCCTGGGAGGAGCAGCGCAGGAGCGCACTACAGGGATCTGCTGGGTTTGGAGACTCCACACGGGGTCGGGTGCCAGAGATAGAAACACTCGGTCACAGGCCGGGTGAGCATGGAGTGTGGCCAGAGACCCGGGACACGGGATTGACTGCTTTTCTCTGGGGGGGGGGATGAGGAGCGGTGCCCCGAGTTCTCAGTCCTCTGGGCGGAGATTGGGAGGCCACCATTTTCACCCTGGTCCTCCAAAGCTGTACCGAGAGCTTGCAGGGAACAAAAGCACCTGAGAGCAAACCCGAGCAGATTGCTTAGCTTGGACGACAGGGGCGGGGCAATTCTGACTCCTCAAAGACATTTGGGAACCACGGCAACAGGCCCCTCCCCCAGAAGATCAGCAAGAAGAGCCAGCCAAGACCAAGTTTACCGATCAAGGAGAACGGGAGAACTCCAGCACTAGGAGAATACTGCACATAGAATTCATGGCTTTTTATACCATGATTCATTAGTTTTTCAAAGTTAATTTTTTAACTTTTTTCTTTTTTCGAATTTTTCTTTTTCCCTTTTTCAACCAACATCTTATCAATCCCTTTTTAAAATTTTTTTTTATTTTTCATTTTTAGAGTCATATTTTATCCCTTCATAGTAGTTACCATTTTTTTGGCATATATACATAAGTTGTTCTCTCTTTAAAATTTTGAGATACAGTTTCTTCTAACAGATCAAAACATACCCTAAATCACTAGTGTATGGCTTTGTTCTAGTCTCCTGCCTGATCATTCTCTCCTTTTTTCTTTTCTTCTTTTTTTTTAATCTTCTTTCTTTTTTCAAACAACTTCTTATCTTATCAATTCCTTTTATAAAATCTTTTATACTTTTCATCTTTACAGTCATCTTCCATCCCTTCATTGTATCAACCCTTATTTGGTACATATATAAGTCTTTCTTCCTTTAAAATTTTAAAAGGCACTTTCTTCTAACAGACCAAAATACGCCCCAAATCTAGGGTGTGGCACTGATCTATACACTAGCCTGATCATATATGATCATATTCTGTTTTTTATGTTTTGTTCTGTTTTTCTTTTTTTTTTGTCTTTTTTTTTCCTCTTTCTTTTTTCTTTCTTTCCCTTTCTTTTCCCCTGGTTTAAGGTCTTTTCTGATTTGTATAGAATATATTTGCTCGGGACATTGTTAACCTGTTAGCATTTTGTTCTCTCATTCCTCTATTCTCCTCTGGAAAAAATGACAATACGAAAGAAATCACCTCAGCAAAAAGAACAAGAGGTAGTATCGTCAGCCAGGGACTTACTCAATACGGACATTGGTACAATGTCGGACCTAGAATTCAGAATCATGACTTTAAAGATACTAGCTGGCTTGAAAAAAGCGTGGAAGTTATTAGAGAAACCCTTCCTGGAGAAATAAAAGAACTAAAATCTAACCAAGTCGAAATCAAAAAGGCTATTAATGAGGTACAATCAAAAATGGGAGCACTAACTGCTAGGATAATGAGTCAGAAGAGAGAATCAGTGATATAGAAGGCCAAATGATGGAAAATAAAGAGGCTGAGAAAAAGAGAGAAAAACAACTACAGGATCACGAGGGCAGAATTCGAGAGATAAGTGATACGATAAGATGAAACAACATTAGAATAATTGGGATCCCAGAAGAAGAAGAAAGAGAGAGAGGGGCAGAAGGTATATTGGAGCAAATTATAGCAGAGAATTTCCCTAATGTGGGGAAGGAAACAGGCATCAAAATCCAGGAGGCACAGAGAACCCCTCTGAAAATCAATAAAAATAGGTCAACGCCCTGGAATCTAATAGTAAAACTTACGAGTCTCAGAGAAAAAGAGAAAATCCTGAAAGCAGCTCGGGAGAAAAGATATGTAACCTACAATGGTAGAAATATTAGATTGGCAACAGACCTATCCACAGAGACCTGGCAGGCCAGAAAGGACTGGCAAGATATCTTCAGAGCACTAAACGAGAAAAATATGCAGCCAAGAATACTCTATCCAGCTAGGCTGTCATTGAAAATAAAGGGAGAGATAAAAAGCTTCCAGGACAAACAAAAACTAAAGGAATTTCCAAACACGAAACGAGCCCTACAAGAAATCTTGAAAGGGGTCCTTTAAGAAAAGAGAGAGCCTAAAAGCAGCAAAGATCGGAAAGGAACACAGACAACATACAGTAACAGTCACCTTAGAGGCAATACAATGGCACTAAATTCATACCTTTCAATAGTTACGCTGAATGTAAATGGGCTCAATGCCCCAATCAAAAGACACAGGCTATCAGATTGGATTAAAAAACAAGACCCATCCCTATGCTGTCTGCAAGAGACTCATTTTAGACCCAAAGACACCCCCAGATTGAAAGTGAGGGGGTGGAAAACCATTTACCATGCTAACGGACACCGAAAAAAAGCTGGGGTGGCAATCCTTATAGCAAATTAGATTTTAAAACAAATACTGTAATAAGAGATGAGGAAGGACATTATATCCTACTTAAAGGGTCTATCCAACAAGATCTAACAATTGTAAATATTTATGCCCCTAACATGGGAGCAGCCAATTATATAAGGCAATTAAAACAAAAGCAAAGAAACACATTGACAACAATACAATAA
>NW_027397881.1:0-16361 GCF_003265705.2 Callorhinus ursinus
CCTTGGCTACTCTCCCTCCTCCTGCCACCATCAAACCCCACACTGCAGCCCCAAGACAGCTGTGGCTGTTTTCTGAGTCTCTAATTCAAAATTGGTTCTAAAGACCTCAAGCCATTACACCTCTCTCTCTCCACCTCTAGCCTCCTCCTCTTCCTCAGGATCTCCCATATTTCTAAGGCCCTTATCATCCGTCCTGCTTCCTATGGCGCCTTCTTTCCTCGCCTTGGGGCTACACCCACAAGACCCCAGAACTCATACTCCTCAAAACCAGTTCCTGAAGCCTGCAGCTTCCTGCTTCCCTACCGCCCTGACAGTGCCTCTCCTCAGCAGCTCCCCCTCAAACCCTCCACACTCCCAGTTGCCCCATTTTGCCCAGCCCCATAACCCTGATCCCCGCAACGTGCAGGTGCGAGGACAGGCTGTGCCTCTTCTTGGTTTGAACTCTGCCCCTGGTCTCTCCCCAGTGCCCCCTGTAGTTTACGGTTCAGGCAGTACCCACCGGGAAGTGGCCGTATCGTCGGAGGGCAGGATGCAACAATCGGGGCCTGGCCCTGGATGGTCAGCCTCCAGGTAATCATGTCCCATAATAACCGAAGGTACCATGCGTGCGGAGGTACCTTGCTGAACTCCCATTGGCTGCTTACTGCTGCCCACTGCTTCCTCTCCAAAAAGTACGTGTGGGAGTGCGTGGAGGGAGGTCTTCAGAAAGGTTCTTCCCAGAAAGGGACATTCTCCAGGGCTCTCTGTGCGCAGTCTCCCCGGGGCTCTGGGTCTTGTGGCAACCAGATCGCGAGTGGGTGGGCCCAGGCCCTTGCTGAGGGAGGGCTCTGAGGATCATGGTCACCAGAGGTTTCTGTCAAGCCCGTCTTTCTGAGGATGACCTCGCTTGCCTCTGTGCCCACAGAAAAGTATATGACTGGAGACTGATTTTTGGAGCAAGGGAAATTGTGTATGGGAACAATAAGCCAGCGAAGCCGCTTCAACAGGAGAGATATGTAGAGAAAATCATCCTTCATGAGAAATACATCCCCAGTTTAGAGCACAATGACATCGCTCTCATTAAGATCAACCCTACTGTTCCCTGTGGGCAATTCATCGGAACGGGCTGCCTGCCCCAATTTAGGGCGGGCCCACCTGGAGTTCCCCAGGCCTGCTGGGTGGCTGGCTGGGGATTCTTGAAAGAGAAAGGTGAGTATGGGAGGGGCTCTCACAGGGGTAGGGGCACTGCTGGTCATTCCCTCAGTGGTCTCTGAAGTGCAGGGGCCATTTGTGGTGCCTAGTGGTGATGTCCACCAGAATGCGGGCCCTGTCCCCTTTTAGAGCGGGAGAAACTGGCAGCCGAGTCCCCTGTCTACAACCTCACCACTGATGACACGTGTGGTCGCCGTGTGGAAGGGTGCATGCAGCCCCAGGAGAACCTGGGCATTTTTCGAATGGGGTATGGGCTGTGGCTCTCTCTGGGGCCTGGAACCCCAGTTGCTACCTTCTGGAAATGGGGGATTGTCCCCTGAAACGGCAGTTGGAGAAGAGCTCGAGGTGGGGTTTTGTGGTTGCGGGCTAACTCCTCTCCTCTCTGGACATCCATTTCCCCATCTGTTAGTGGAAGGGCCATGTCACGTGGTCTATGAGCTCTGAGACAGCAGAGCTCAGCCCTCTAGACCTCAGTGAACCTCTGCTCCACACCCTTGGTGTTCACACTGCGAGAATCCACCCTCCCCATCCGAGTGACTTCATTTTCTCTGGAGAGAGGGGACAAGGTTCTTGGCAGGCTAGCAGTGGGCAGCATGGGTTTGACGAGTAGGTTAGGCCTTTCAGCTTTCCACAGGTGACCACATGGACTTTTTACCCGGTCACATTGGGGATGAGAAGAGAGACTGAATGTTCTTCTGTCCGTTGATAATGGAAAACTGAGGGCTCCTAATTCCTGAAATACTTTACCTGTTTTAAGTATTTTCATTATTTCAAAAATATTGATGGATATAAATTTGTGCTTAATATAATGCAAAATGTTATGGTTTAGAGAAGAAAGAATCAAAAATGTTCACTAGCCCCATCAAGAATACAAGGATGTTCCAGGGTCATGCTCTCTTACATTAGAAGTACACACTGGTACTAGACTCTGGCCCTATCTCACTGTGACAAGGTGGTCTTCATCCCCTTTGTCTTTTAAACGTGGGATGACTCATATGTGATATAAGACCAAATAAATCTCAAATACTAAACTCTATATTCTTTTCACATAAATCACTTAAGCAATATGATGATAACATAGCCACCTAAGAAATACTCCCAATTGAGAAAATGCATGCCAGATGCATAATAGAATTCACACTACATAATCATCAAACTGAAATCTATCTCCTTAAATAGTAATTGCATATTTTCCTTTTCAATATAAGTTGTAGGAAACTCATCAAAGCATTCTAATTTCTTTTTTTTATTTTTAATTTAATTTTATTATGTTAGTCACCATACATTACATCATTAGTTTTTGATGTAGTGTTCCATGATTCATTGTTTGTGTATAACACCCAGTGCTCCATGCAGTAGGTGCCCTCCATAATACCCTCCACCGGGCTAACCCATCCCCCCACCCCCCCTCCCCTCTAAAACCCTGTTTGTTTCTCAGAGTCTATAGTCTCTCATGGTTCATCTCTCCCTCCGATTCCTCCCCTTCATTTTTACCTTCCTTCTCCTAATGTCCTCCATATTATTCCTTATGTTCCACAAATTAGTGAAACAATATGATAATTGACATTCTCTGCTTGACTTACTTCACTTAGCATAATCCCCTCCAGTCCGATCCATGTGGATGTAAAAGTTGGGTATTCATCCTTTCTGATGGCTGAGTAATATCCCATTGTATATATGGACCACATCTTTATCCATTCATCTGTTGAAGGGCATCTCGGCTCTTTCCACAGTTTGGCTATTACGGACATTGCTGCTATGAAATTTAGGGCCCTTCTTTTCATTACATCTGTGTCATTGGGGTAAATACCCAGGAGTGCAATTGCTGGGTCATAGGGTAGCTCTATTTTTAATTTTTTGAGAACCTCCACACTGTTTTCCAAAGCGGCTGTACCAAATTGCATTTCCACCAACAGTGTAAGAGGGTTCCCCTTTCTCCACAACCTCTCCGACATTTGTTGTTTCTTGCCTTGTCCATTTTTGCCATTCTAACTGGTGTAATGTGGTATCTCAATGTGGTTTTGATTTGAATTTCCCTGATGGCTAATGATGATGAACATTTTTTCATGTGTCTGTTAGTCATTTGTATGTCTTCTTTGGAGAAGTGTCTGTTCATATCTTCTGCCCACTTTTGACTTGATTATTTTTTATGGGTGTTGAGTTTGAGAAGTTCTTTATAGATCTTGGATACCAGCCCTTTATCTATAGTGTCATTTGCAAATTTCTTTTCACTTACCTCAGAGGACTCAGCAGATTAAACACCTATCTGATAGCTGAGTGATTGTTACTGTGAAGATTCTTTTCCCTCCACCAAGACATGTCTCTGAAACTAAAGAAGATATTTTCTACTATATACAGCAAATTTCTCCAACCACATATCCAGCCCAATGCAATCACATCACTGTTCATGGCTGACTTCCTCCCAGCTGGAGGGTAGACTCCCAACCTTACTTAACAAATGCCTGTTTTTCTACCACACGAGACACAGTTTGAATCCACACATTTGGGTGTCTGAGCCCAAAAACCATACCAAGGGAAAGTCAGGAGATCACTCTAGATACAGATGGCCCTTTAAATTCACACAAATAATGACAATATAGACATGGAACAGTATCTGGTTTCCTTTGATCAAGTCCTAGGAAGGGAGTAAGAGCAGATGTGTCATGAGGAGAACAGATTAGATAAATCAGTATATCTGATGACATTCTTTCAGGCATACTAAAACCTTCCTGACACATCTGTCCCTTGAATCTTGGACAAAACATCAAGACGGTGGGCTAGAATGTGCCAGTCCTCATTTCCCACAGACACTCCATAAAGCACAACATATGGACAAAAATAGTTTTGTCAGAACTCCAGAAACCAGCTAAAAAGGTGCAAAAGCCACGTGAATCCTTACCCAAAAAAAGTCCTTACTCAAAATGTTGGGAAATTTTGTGGAATTGTGCCTCCCCTTGCCATACCCCCAGCTGGAGCAGTGTGGTTTAGTCAGGAGGACACTTCCTAATTCTCAGTTCCATCATTTAGACAAAAGTGGAACATACTTCCTTATAAAGTACTGACTTGTGGAGGGATCTCCATATGATTTCTGTTGTCCCTGGCTCAGAACAGTGATGGGGAAAGTGGCATAGTTGGAAGGCCTCTGATGGCAGGGACAGTTGCAGTGGATCATTAAAGCAACAGTGAGCTACAATTTGTGGGGGAAGCAAGACATTAACAAAGAGACATTTAATACAAATCCAAGGCTTCTAGAAAAAAAAATGCAGGGATGAGTGTCTAAGGAAATTTAAAAGTGACTTGTGTGTGAAGAACTTGACCAAAACACACAGAAGTCCACCTTTACTTCTTTTATAAGATTTGAAAAACCAAACCTGGAAATTATTATAAATACATATTGATGGGCCCACACATAAAAAATCTCATCTTTGATATCAGTAATGTAATGTGTTGTAGAAATCCTTTTTTTGTAATCCACATTTGTTGCGGACCGAATTGGGTCCCCTCTTAATTCCTATGTTGAAATCCTAACCTCCATTATTTTATAGTGTCTGTATTTGGAAATAGTACTTCCAATAGGCAGTTAAGTCAACATGGATCATATGGTCTCCTTCATCCAATATACGTGATTTCATATAAGTGGAGTTTAAGATACTGACACTTTTAGAGTTACAGCCATGTAAAGACAGACAGAGAAGATGGATGTCTACAAGCCAAGGAAAGGGTTCCCAACAAAATTCAACTCTGCCAACCCCTTGACGTCCATCTTGTAGCCTCCAGAAAAGTGAGAAAATTAACTATTATTAATTACAACCCAGGTTGCAATACTTGATATGGCAGCCCCAGCAAACAAATACACTATGGTAATGACAAAGTATCAATAAACTACAGACAAAGGAAATAGGAGGTAAATAAAAGCATCCCATTATTAAAAAGTCAACAAAATGAAGGCATTAAAAAAGGTAATGAGGGACAGCAAGAGCTATAACAAGAAAACACTTAACAAAAAGGCATTGAGTTATTTTCCCACCAGTAATCCTATTAAATGTCCCATTCAAAAGATACAGACTGACAGAATGGAATGGATTTAAAAAGAGATAATAACTATGCTGCCTACAGGATACTCTCCTTAGTTCTAAGGACAGACATTGTTAGATTTTTAATGAAACGATAAAAAAAAAAGACTGTGCTGAAGTAGTAACCGAGTGAGGTCAGTGGCATTTATACTAATTTCACACAAAAATAAAACTGTAAGAAAGGAAAAGGACACATAACAATAATAAAGACACTCCACAATTATAAATATATGTATACCAAAACCCAGAGATATTAAATATATATAGAAATTTTGGCATGATTTCTAGGGGAACATGGAACATTTTCCAAGATAGACCTTATATAAGACCAATAAATATTTATTAACATTTTAAGAAGGGTAAAGTCATACAAACTAGCTTTCATTATCATAATGAGATAAAATTAAAAATTTTATTTAATTTTGCTGAAGCAAATTTAAGATTGCTGAAGCACATCTGGGAAATCAAGAATATACGTGAAAATTTAATTACATACTCATAAACAACAAACTGGTCAAAGAATTAAACACAAGGGAAATTATAAATTATCCTGACAAAAATGAAAATAACACAATGTACCAAAATTTATTAGATATAGGAAAGGCAATGTTAAGAGGCAATTTAGAGTTGTAAAAGCTCACTTTAAAAAAGACTGCCAACTTAAGGCTCTATGGAGATGGCAGAGTGGGAGGATCCTGAACTCACTTAGTCCCAGAGACACACAAGATAACAAACACATCCATGCAACTCCCTCTGAAAACAACCCAAGGATTGTCAGAACAAACTCTCTAGTTACTCATAGAGAGGAGGCCACATAAAAAATATCAGGAGAAACGGAGATGCAGTTGGAAACCAAACCCTTCATGAGAGTAACCACAAGCACTACAATCATGGAGAAGAGAGAGAATCAGAACCCATGGCAAGCGCCTCAAGGATGGGTCACCCACATCAGGATCATGGGTCTCTGTAATATATGGCTTTGGAAAACAGTGGGGCTTAACTTTCTGAATTTTTACAATCAGCTGGGAATAACATTAGCAGGCTTAACTCTGAAAGATCATGTGGGCAAGAAGAAACTGAGTCCCTGTCCCTAAAGTCAGCTGTCCCTAAAGAACAGCATTTTGAGCAGCACCTGGGACATAGTAAAGGAGATTTATTGACCACTTCCAGAACACGCTTGGGTGTATGAGTGTGTGTGTTTGTGTGTGGGGATCTATAGGAGACTTCTCCAAGAACAAAAGAGCTGACCAGTGCCATTTCCTCCCAGACCCCAAGCCAAGATAGCAGCACATGTGCAGGAACAAGTGTAAACACTCTTCGCCTATCTAGTTGGCACCATGAACGTCACCCCCACATTCTCCTGCAGATCCACACTACCCAACCCTTCCCATTACACAGGTGTCCATCCAAAGCATCTCCTGCCACAAAACACACTGCCAACAGCCCCAACAGTGAGATGTGACACTCCGAACTGACTCTTGCCCTGGGGAGAGTGAAAGATACACATGCACACGCGTGTGTCCACAGTCCCAGCAGCGAAATATTGGCTAGTAGTACAGAAAATGTGGACTGCCAATCGGTGCAAGGGCAGCCCTATCAGGTATGACTGCTATTACTGCCCACTTTGGGTGCCTCAAGGCACACGGCAAGGATATCATCCTTCAAGTAGCCCCTGCACATGAGCTTAGGGCAGGCATTTTGCTGATTGCTGTCACCTTCCAACTTCTAGCACATGTTGCAGCAGGCTGGTCCCTTCACAGCACAGGGTCAATAACCTTCTTGGTGTAACAAGCACAGTGCTCAATTGCAGCCAAGTGGACTGAAGGAAACTCTAGTCAGTCATGATAGTAAAGTGCACACAATCCACATAGAGACCTCCTTAGAGTACCTGGTTCTGGTGAACTGGGGCATTGTGCTGCTGGACACCACAGGACCTCTTCTTCAAAAAGCCATGACTGTTAAGGTCAAGAAATGTAGCTTATTTTCCAAATACATAGGAAACAAGCACAGAGGGTTACACATAATTATGAGGTGGAGGAATATGTCCCAAAAGAACAAGGACAAAACTGCATCAAATTGCTAAATGAACAGAAATAATCAATATGACTGTTATAAATTCAAAGTAATGGCTGTAAGATATTCATGGGATTTGAGAAAAGTCTGTAGGCTCTCAGTCATACAAAGACAGAACATATTGAAAAGAGACCCAGACTTAGATAAAGAACTCAGTAACTGAAATAAAATACAGTAGAGGGAAGCAATAGCATATAAGATGAGGCAGAGGAATGGATCAGGTAGCTAAAGGAGGATTAATGGAAAACAACAAAGATGAAGAGCAAAAAAGAAAGAAAATAAGAATAATAAAGTATATGACAAGGTGAAGGGAACTCACCGTATCATCAAGATTAATAACATTCACTTTATAAAGAATCCTGAAGGAGAGAGAGAAAGAGGGGCAGTAAATTTATTTGAAGAAATAATAGCTGAAAATTTCATTAATTTGGGGAAGGAAAGAGGTATCCAGATTCAGGAGGCACAAAGAAACCCTCCCCCCAAAAAATCAAAGCAAGGAGGTGCAAACGAAGACACCTCATGGCAAAAAGTATTGATAAAGTGAGAATTATTTTAAAAAGCAATAGAAAGGAAACTTACATATAAGGGAAATGACATAAAACTATCAATAAATTTCTTAGAAACTTTGCAGGCCAGAGAGGTGTGGCATGTTACATTAAAAGTGCTGAAAGATACAAGAAAACTTAAAACAATATATTTATGCACACAATATAGGAGCACTGAAATACACAAAGCAACTCTTAAGAGCCATAAAGGAAGGTAATCAGTAATAAAATAGAGGACTTCAAGACCTCACTCACATCAACGGATAGATTATCTACCCAGAAAATCCACAAGGAAACAATGACTTTGAATAACACGATGTACCAGATGGACCTACCGGATATATTCAGAACATTTCATTTAAAAAATATTGGAATACACAATCTTTTCCAGTACATGAGGCATTCTCCAAAATGGATCCTATGTTAGGCCACAAAAAAGTCTCAAATTCAAAAAGATTGAAATTGTATCATGCATTTTTCTCACCACAATAGTATGAAACTAGGAAGCAATTGCAAGAAAAAAAGATGGAAAGAGCACAAATACTTGGAGGCTAAATAACATTCTACCAAATATTGAATAGATGAAACGAGAACTAAAAAAGGAAATCAAAAAATATGTGGAGAAAAATGAAAATAAACCACAATGATCCAAAATCTTTGGAATGCAGCAAAACTATTCTAAGAGGAGACATTATAACTATACAGGAATACATCACAGAGCAAGACAAATATCAAATAAAAAACATAACATTACACTTAAAGGAACTAGGAAAACAAAAAGAAAAACCAAGCCAGTAGAAAGAAAAAAAATAAAGATTAATAAAAAACAAATGAAATTTAAGCTAAAAAACAAACAAAACCCAAGAAGACCAAATTAATGAATCCAGGAGCTGTTTTTGTTTTGTTTTTTTAAATTTTTTATTGTTATGTTAATCACCATACATTATATCATTAGTTTTTAATGCAGTGTTCCATGATTCACTGTTTGTGCATAACACCGAGTGCTCCACGCAGAACGTGCCCTCTTTAATTGCCATCACCAGGCTACCCATCCCCCCAACCCCCTCCCCTCCAGAACCCTCAGTTTGTTTTTCGGAGTACACCCTCTCTCATGCTTGGTCTCCCCCTCCGATTTCCCCCCTTTCATTCTTCCCCTCCTGCTAGCTTCTTTTTATTTTTTCTTAACTTATATTGCATTATTTGTTTCAGAAGTACAGATCTGTGATTCAACAGTCTTGCACAATTCACGGCACTCACCATAGCACATACACTATGGAATGTCTATCACCCAGCCACCCCATCCCCACCCAACCCCACTCCAGCAACCCTCAGTTTGTTTCGTGCGATTACGAATTCCTCATATCAGTGAGGTCATATGATATATGTCTTTCCCTGATTGACTTATTTCACTCAGCATAACACCCTCCAGTTCTATCCACGTCGTTGCAAAAGGCAAGATCGTATTCCTTTCGAAGGCTGCATAATATTCCATTGTGTATATATACCACCTCTTCTTTATCCATTCATCTGTCGATGGACATCTTGGCTCTTTCCACAGTTTGGCTATTGTGGACATTGCTGCTATAAACATTGGGGTGCACAGCCCTTCGGATCCCTACATTTCTATCTTTGTGGTAAATACCCAGTAGTGCAATTGCTGGATCTCCCTTGGGTGGGCAGAGGGGCGGGCCCTGGTCCTGCTGGTCTTCACGCTGAGGATGCAGAGGGAGGACTGAGGGACCTTGGACCCCCGCGCAGCCTCAGTCTGGAAAGGTTCGTGGTGGCGGGGGGGGGGGTGATGGGAACACGTGGTGAGTCCTGACTTCCGCATCCGGCTCTCAAAGACCCTCGATGCCTTGGCAGAAGGAGAAGGCCTCCCTCGTTGGGCAGAGGGGAGGCCTCATATCCTGCTGGACTTTACGGTGAGGATGCAGAGGGAGGAGTGAAGGACCCTGGACCCCAGCACAGCGTCAGTCAGGGAAGGTCCATTGGGGGGATGGGGGCTGATTGGAACAGGTGGTGAGTTTGGACTTCTGAATCTGGGTCTCAGGGAGACTGAGGTGAGGGCCTGATGAAAGGAGCAGATGCTCAGGTGGGCAGAGGGGAGGGCCCTGGTCACCCCGTGGCGGGGGGTGGCGTGCAGAGGCCAGGGTTAAACCCTGAGGGAGGACAGAGGGGAGCCCCGCAGAAGCCCACCCATGATGTCAGTCTAGGGAGCACCCCCCCCCCGGGCGGGATGGAGACACGTGGCCAGTGTGGCGGACTTCTGCATCTGGGTCTCCCGAGAACCTGGGGTCCATGGTGGATCGAAGGAGCAGGGCCTCCCTCAGGGGGGCAGAGGGGCAGGCCCAGGTCCTGTTGGGCTTTACGCTGAAGTTGCAGAGGGAGGACTGAGAGACCCTGGACCCCAGCCCAGAGTCAGTCCCTAGAGGCCTGAGTGGAGGACGGGGACACCCCGATTGTGTTCGTGCATGCGCTTGTGTGTCCCCGACTTGTCCATCCAGGTGTCCCAGACACGGGATGCCCCAGCGCCCAGGAGCCGATCCGCAGGCAGTAGGGACAGGCAGAGGCATAGGCACCCAGGGAGTCCTGGTGGAGATCAGAAGAAGGCCCGAGAGACCTAGACGCCCCATCTCAGCCTTGGGAAGCCCTGGGCTTCGTGGCCGCACGTATTGGCCACAGACTTAACCCGGTGGGCTCAGGGCAGGGAGGGCCTTGGTGATGGCAGACCAGCTTGGGGACAGCAGCCAGAGCGGCCAGGGACCTGCCAGGGCTCGAAGCGAGGACCCCCAAAGGACTCCCCAGGAAGCCCGCAGGACCGCGGCCCTGATTCAGCCACGGGAGACTCCTGGGATGGAAGAGCCCACACAGTGCGTGGCCACTTTGGCCTCAGGGTGTCCGAGAACCCCTGCCTCTTTGGATGGAGCACTGCCTCGAGTATGCGGGTGGGGGGCGGTGGCCCATGTGTTGCTGGGTGGAAATGCCAGGACTGGAAGGAGGACTGCAGCATTGGGCACAGCGAACAGATTCGGTCCTGGGAGGCCCCGGGGCCAGATGGTCACCTAGGGCGTGCCCTGACTTCCCAGCCACGTCTCCTAGAGCCTGGGGTCTGGGTGGAAGGAGCAGGCTTCAGGGTCGCCCAGGCTGAGCTGGTCCTGCCAGGATGGAAGGGGAGGACCAGAGGGAGGACTGACTAGGCCGCAGTATGGACAGGCCATGGAGGAGGCCCCTGTGGAGGAGGAGCCCATGCCTCCTGTCCGGGGGTCCACATCTGGCTGGTAGAGCCTGAGGCCCTGTGGTGAGAAGGAGCGGGCCTGGGGTGGGGCGGGCCTGTGTGTGTGTGAGGGTGGAGTGCGGGTTTGGGGGGGGGCAGGTCACGGGTCCGGTTGGGAGTCAGGATGAGGACCCTGGGGGAGGACTGGCCGTAACCCCTCCACCCCATCTCAGCAAAGAAGCCAGGGCACCGGAGTCTGGCCGTACCCGATCCAGGGAGGATCGGTCAGCGGGGGCCCAACCTGGCACGCATGCTCACTTGTCTCATGGGCCAGAAGGCGGGAGTCCTCGGGGAACTGAGGTCTTGGTCTGAGGGGCACATGCCTACTGTCTCACGTTGGGGACCTGGAAGAAGGGCAGGCCCTGGCAGGAAGAAAGAAGATTAGCGTCCTGGGGGCCTGAGGGCATCCCCACCCCAGGACAGAGGGGCCTGTCCCTACTACCAGCCCTTTTCGGATCTTGCCGGGGGCTGAGGAGGTGGATGGAGACATGGCCGTGGATGAGGACGTGCTGGCTCCTCACCCTCTTCTCGGAGCTCTCAGGGAGGTGAGGACCATGCTGGGAGAGGTCGTGGTCAGGTCATCTGGGGAAGCGCACCTGGGAGACACACAGGAGTCCCTGCTCCTGTCAAAAACCAGTGTGGGGACACCCGAGGGAGGAGTGAGTGACTCCCCACCCACCCCTCGGGACCAGGAAAGGATGGCCCAGAAGTCTGTGCAGCCCATACCTGGAGGCCCTGGGAACCCTGGGTGGGGCCTCTTAGACTGAGTCCCTCCTCTCCAGATCCTTCCTCTCAGGATGGAGAGGGCCCGGGCCTGAGGGTCTGGACTCGGGTAGCAGAGGAGGCAGGTGCCCTGGCTCTGGGTCTGGCCCTGATGGTGGGGGGCAATGAGAAATGAGGGGATGCCTCCAACAGCAGGATCCTTAGGGCCCAGGCCTACCCTGCCGCTGCTGCTGGCCATGGGGAGACGGGCGATCAGTGGGCCAAGTTATTTCTCCTGACTTTTCCTTCTGGCGTCTCCCAGAGATGTGCCCTTGGCACCAGGTGGGTGGCCTCCGGTCAACACAGGGAGTTTTCCCAGGCATTCCGTGGGGTCAAGGTATAGACGGAGAGGTGTGTCCATCCCAGGACACACGGCACCCGAGCTTGGCCGTCCCTGGGATCCTGAGATGAGCCCTTAGAACTCTGGCAGACGTGGGCAGAAGTGGGCCCCCTGGCTTACCTTCTGTGGGGTCTCAGGGCTGGGCGGTCTTGCTGTGACCCTGTGGCCTCAGGCTGCGGGGGTGAGGCCCAGGCCCTGCCAGGGGAAATAGCAGTCCCCTGAGGGGCCAAGGAGGGGACCACCCAGCTTGGACGGATGGGGACCTCACAGAGTCCGCCCCAGCCCTCCTGCCCCACTGGGGGCCGGGGGCTGTGCTCTGTGTCTGCACCCCGAAGTGACTCCTCCTTTTCTCCTCCAGGGGCTTCCAGAATTCAGAGTCGAGGCCTAGGTCTGAGGCAAGAGCCTCTAAGGTCCCAGAGCAGGGGAGGTGCAGGTGAGTGCCAGTGGACAAGGTGAGTTTCCTGCTCTGAGCATGGAGCGAGGGGCTCGCCCGTCCCACCCCAGAGGGGACCCCTCAGCACCCAAGTCCGACGCAGCGCACTGTCAGCTCCAGGACTTCAGGTCTCTGCTGCCTGGGCTGCACCCTGAGGAGCCATCCCACCTCTTTCTTCAGGTTCAGCCCGACACAAACACCATGCCCCTGGGTCAGAGGAGTGAGCTCTGGAAGCTGGAGGAAGACCCAGGCCCGGCCCACGGCCTGGTGGAGGCACAGCAGTTGGGGGCTGGGGAGGAGAAGGTCCCCTGTACCCCCTCCTCCTTCTCCACCTTGGCCTCCTCCCAGTCCGCCGCCCCATCTGGCTCCTGCTCTGCCCTCTTTCTGGTCCCCTCAGAGAAGGGGTCTGCTGCTGGGTCCCAGAGTCGTCCCCAGAGCTCTCTGAGTGCCTGCCCCTCCCCCACTGCCAAAGCAGCCACTGCCTGCAGCCAGCCTGACCAGGGATCCAGCAGCTCCGATGAGGAGGGCGCCAGCCCCCGCGAGGAGCCCAAGAAGCCCAGCCGGGGCTCCAAAACCTACTCCAGGGGAAGCTGGCCGAGCTGGTGGAGTTCCTGCTCCTCAAGTATCACATCAAGGAGCCAACCAGCCAGGCAGAGATGCTGGAGATCGTCAGCCAGGATGCCCTGGATGCCTTCCTTGTGATCTTGGGCCAGGCCTCCGAGTGCTTGCAGCTGGTCTTTGGTATTGATGTGAAGGAAGTGGACCCCAGGGACCACTCCTACATTCAGGTCCCCATCCTGGGCCTCACCTATGATGGGATGCTGAGCGGTGAGCAGGGAGTGCCCAAGACTGGCATCCTGGTGGTGCTCCTGGGGGTGAGTCTCCTGCATGGCGACTGTGCCCCCGAGGAGGAGGTGTGGGAAATGCTAGGGGTCATGGGGGTGTATGTCGGCCAGGAGCACGTCATCTACAGGGAGCCTAGGGAGTTCCTCACCAAGGTCTGGGTGCAGGAAGGGTACGTGGAGTACCGGCAGGTGCCTGGCAGTGACCTTCCTGCTATGAGGTCCCGTGGGGTTCCAGGGCCCATGCCGAAACCAGGAACTTGCAAATGCTGGAGTATTTGCTACAGGTCAGGCGCGGGCAGCTGGCTTCCTCCCTGTCCCTGTCTGAAGGGACTGTGAGAGATGAGGAAAATGAGGCCTGAGCCCTGGGGTCCGCCAGGCCCTTTCCAGGCTTTGCTGGGTTCGGCAGCCTCTCCTGCGGGGTGCTGGGCATGAAGTGAGGCCGCTTGCTGGTTCTTCCCTGTGTATCTGTTTGTGGGTGCCAGTGAAGACAGACCCCTGGGCGTTTTAAGGAGTGCAGGGCCAGGTAGGGTTGGGAGAAGAAAGCAGGGCAAGGAGCCTCCTTCGGGTGGGGGGGTTGTTTCCTGGGATGACTCCCACATCCAGAGCTTGGTGTCCTTGAAGAAGCTCTCCTGTGGGGTTCCTTGCCATAGAAGTTTTCAGCTGATTCAGGGGCTGATTGTGTGAGTACCATCCACTCTGCAGCATTTGTTCTTACCCAGTCCAAGAGTTAAGAGTTTTATCATGTTCTTGGGGTGCCTGGGTCCTCTGTTGGTTAAGCGTCTGCCATCGGCTCAGGTCAGGATCTCAGGATCCTGGGATCACACCCCACATGGGGCTCCCCGCTCAGTGGAGACTCTGCTTCTCTCTCTCCTCTGTGTGTGCTTTCTCTTTCTCAAATAAATAAATAGCTTTAAGAAAAAGTTTTTCTTCATGCCCTGGACACCAGCCTGGAAACGTTGCCTACTTGCTTGGGCTCTCGACCGAAATCACAGGCCATTGGCCTAGGGATGGGTTGGAAAGGCGCAAGAACGGAAGAAGCAAGGAACAGGGGTCAGAAGCTAAAGAGATAGAAGTTTGCTGGTTCTTGCTTCTGATGCCTTCCCGACCATCCTTGTGCAAATGCCAAAGACAAGCACGCGCACACAAGTGTGGGGACGGGGGCAGGAGGGCCCAGGTTCTGTCAGGAGTCAAGGTGAGGACCAGAAGGAGGAAAGAAGGACCCTGGACCCAGTAGGGAATCAGTCCTGGGAGGCCTCTGGGTGAGATAACGGTGACATGAGGTGTGTCCTGACTACTGCTCTGGGTCCCAGAGACACTGAGCGCTTGTTGTGAGGAGTGGGCCTCAGGAGCAGGGATGAGGGCACCGGCCATCCAGGTAGTCCAGATGGGGAACAGAGGGTAGGGCTAAGGGACCTGAAGGACCTATCTCGGGGAATCCCTGGACTGTGTAGCCTGATGCGACATCCACAGTCTTTGCCCGTGTCTCTCATGGCAGTGAGGGTTTTGGTCCCAGGGAACAGGCCTGGAGACAGCAGAGACAGCATCACCAGCGGTGCTGCGGCTCATGCTGAGATCACTGATGGAGGGCTCAGGGAGGGACCTGGAAACCAGAACAGGGACAAAGCACTGAAGCCTGCCCCTGCTGTCCACCCTGGGAGGCCTGTTTGTGCCAAGTCCACAGGCGGTGTGTCAGGACGTCCGCATCCAGGTCTGACAGAGGCTGGGGGCCTGCTTTAAAAAACCGGGGGTCAGGACCTAATGGAGGAAGACCCAGGCCTGGCACAGGGCCTGGTGGAAGCACAGCTGTTGGGGGCTGGGGAAGAGGAGGTCCCAGCAGCTTAAATGAGGAGGGTTCGAGCACCTGGGAGGAGCCGGAAGTCACGCAACCCTCTCTCCAGGACAAACTCCACGTGAAAGTGGCTGCCCTGGTGGAGTTCCTGCTCCTCAAATACCGCAACATGCAGCCGACCCGCCAGGCAGAGATGCTCAAGATCGTCAGCAAAGATTACCAGGACGACTTCCCAGGGATCTTGGGCCAAGCCTCCGAGTGCATGCGGCTGGTCTTTCTCATGGACGTGAAGAAAGTGGACCGCAGTGACCACTCCTACAACCTGGTCAATGCCCTGGGTCTCATCTGTGATGGGATGCTGAGCGGTGAGCATGGCATGCCCAAGACCGGCCTCCTGGTTTTGGTCCTGGCGGTGAGCCCCCTGCATGACGACCGTGCCCCCGAGGAGGAGGTGTGGAAAACGCTGGGGGTCATGGGGGTGTATGCCAGTCAGGAGCACATCATGTATGGGGAGCCCAGGGAGCTCTCACCAAAGTCTGGGTGCAGGAAGGGTACCTGGAGTACCAGCAAGTGCCTGGCAGCGACCCTGACTGCTAGGAGTTCCCGTGGGGTCCCAGGGCCCATGCTGAACCAGCAAGGTTCAAGTGCTGGAGTATGTGCTCCGGGTCAGGCGCGGGCAGCTGGCTTCCTCCCTGGCCCCGTCTGAAGGAGCTGTGAGAGATGAGGGAGAGGAGGCCTGAGTCCCAGTGGCGGCCAGGCCCTTTCCAGGCTTTGGTGGGGTCGGCAACTTCTCCTGCGGGGTGCTGGGCATGAAGTGAGGCCACATTTTGGTTCTTCCCTGTGTTTGTGTGAAAAGAGAGAGCCCCGGGAGTTCTAAGTAAGGCAGGGCCAGGGAGGGTTGGGGGAAGAAAGCAGGGTGAAGAGCCAGCCTCTCTGGGGGCCTGTTCTCTGTGATGACTCTGACATCCAGAGCTTGGATTTCTTGAGGAAGCTCTCAAATGTTGTTCCTTGGAGTAGAAGTTTTAACCAGCTTCGG
>NW_027397882.1:0-6540 GCF_003265705.2 Callorhinus ursinus
GGAACAGGGAGACCGATGCGGGGCTCGATCCCAGGACCCTGGGATCATGACCTGAGCCGAAGGCAGACGCTTAACGACTGAGCCACCCAGGCGCCCCTCATTTTGGTTTTGATTTCCATTTCCCTGATGGTGAGTGATGTTGAGCATCTTTTCATGTGTGTGTTGGCCATCTGGATGTCTTCTTTGGAGAAATGTCTATTCAGATTCTCTGTCCATTATTTCATCGGATTGTTGTTTTGCTATTGAGTTGTACAAATTCTTTATATATTTTGGATATTAACCCATTATGAAATATATGATCTGCAAGTATCTTCTCCCATTCCATAGGTTGCCTTTTCATTTTGTTCATGGATGCCTTTGCTGTCCAGAAGTCTTTTAGTGTGATGGAGTCCCCCTTGTTTACTTTTATCTTTTGGTGCCTTTGCTTTTGGTGCCAACTCCAAAAAGTCATCACGGAGATTGCTATCAAGGAGCTTATCACCTGTGTTTTCTTTTAGTTTTATGCCTTAGGTCTTCCATTTAAGTCTTTAATTCATTTTGAGTTAATTTTTGTGTGTGGTATAAAATAGTGACCCAGTTGCATTCTTTGGCATGTGGCTGTCCAGCTTTTCCAGTACCACATTTTGAAAAGACTGTCCTTTCCCCATTGTATATTCTTGGTTCCTTTGCCATAAATTAATTGACCGTATATGTAGATACATGTTTACTTCTGGACTCCCTGTTCTAGTCCATTGATCTATGTGTCTGTTTTTATGTTAGTACCAGTCTGTCTTCATTACTACAGATTTGTAATAGAGATTTAAATCAGGGAGTGTGATACTTCCAGGTTTGCTTTGGCTATTCAGAGTCTTTTGTGGTTCCATACACATTTTATGATTTTTTTTCTCTTCCTATGAAGAATGCCACTGGAATTTTTAAAAAAGATTTTATTTATTTATTTGAGAGAGAGAGAGAGCACAAACGGGTCAGAAGGAGAGGAAGAAGCAAACTCCCCTCTGAGCAAGAAACCTGACATGGGGCTCGATCCCAGGATCCCAGGATCATGACCTGAGCTGAAGGGAGACGCTTAACCAAATGAGCCACCCAGCTGCCCCAGCCATAGGAATTTTGATAAGGATTGCCCTGAATATGTAGATTGCTTTGGGTGGTATGGACATTTTAACAATATTAATTCTTCCAATCCAAGAGCATGGATTTTATCTTTCCATTTTATCTTTCCCCCATTTGTATCTTCTTCAGTTTCTTTCATCAGTGTCTTATAATTTGCAGCGTTCAGGTATTTCATCTCCTTTTTAAAATATATTCCTATGTATTTTATTCTTTTTGATCCAATTTTAAATGGGATTATTTTCTTAATTCCTCTTCCTGATAGTTTATTCTTGATGTATAGGAACACAACAGATATCTGTATATTGATTTTGCATCCTGCAACTTTACTGAATTCATTTATCAGTTCTAACAGTTTTTGGGCAGTCTTACGGGTTCTCCCTACAGATAGATAGATAGATAGATAGATAGATAGATAGATAGATAATATATATATGGATATATTATCATGTCATCTGCGATAGTGACAGTTTTTACTTCTTTCTTTCCATTTTTGGTGGATTTTTTTCCTTTTCCTTGCCTAGTGCTGTGGCTAGGACTTCCAATCCTATGTGGAATAATAGTGAGAAGCAGCATTTTTATCTCATTCCAGATCTTAAAGGAAACACTTTCAACTTTGCACTATTCAGTATGACATCAGCTATGGGCTTGTCATCTGTGGCCTTAATTATGTTGAAGTATGTTTTCTTCACACCGCTGGACTGAGAGCTTTTGTCGTCAATGGATGTTGTGTTTTGTCAGATGCTTTTTCTGCACCCATTGACGTGATCATATAGCTTTTATCCTCTGCTCGGGTAATGTGGTGTGTGTTGAATACCTCTTACGTTCCGGCTGTCATACCGGCTAGGTGACATGACATGTCACCGGACAGCCATGGCTCCTGCCTTTCACATCTTCCGGTTGAGTACATAAGTTTATGAGTCCTAAATCTTTTCCTTCTCCCTGCCTGGAGAAATTCACCTTTTGCAGTGGTTGTGGGGTATGCCAGCCTCTTGTGCACATGGAGGACAGAGCAGGGGTCTGGGCCATACTCCGAGTCCTACCTGTCTGGAGCATAATGTAAATGTGGACGGCAGTGGTGGGAGAGAGGCACAGCCTTCTCTCCCCTGCTTCACTCTTCCGAGGCTCTTACTGTGTACGACGGTCCCTCCCAGGACCGCACTACGGCAATTCCCCCTTCCAGGCACCTGCTCTCCTGCTGATTGCTGGTCATGATCTAGTGCACCAGATACCAGAATTGTCCCTGTCCTCACATCGAGGACAAGTCACATAGCATTACATAAGACAGATGCCAGCACTGCTCCCTCGGTGTTCCCTCCCCTTGTCAAGAGGAAATGACAAGTGTCTGCTGTCGAGCAGGTGCTGTGTCTTAGACGGTTATTCTTCTAAGCCCTCTGCTAACCTGCAGGATAAGCAGTACCAACAAGGGAGTGGAAACCGTCAGAACTTGAGCTGACTTGCTCAAGGCCGCACAGGATTTGATATCAGATCTTGCTAGATCCACAGCAGGTGCTTTTCCCATTACACCTTTCTGAAGCAAAATGAAGGGCTCTGTTTTGAAAAACCAGGGGGCAGTTTGCTGAAATGAATAAACCTAGATTCTTTGCTGTCTTACCAAAAACTCTGGTGTTCCCCTGTGGAGCTGCAGTCTTTCCTCTCACAACCTAAAGAAAAACCGAGTATGTGCTGGTGGAAGAGAAGTGACAAGAAGGAGCTCGGGGGAGCTTTTCCAGGGGGACGTTCAATCACCGGTGAACCAGAGAACTATGGCAGATGCTTTGCTCCTGAACAACTTGATAGTCCAGCGGGGGGCAGCATCTTGCCTGCCCTACAAATAAGATTCCAGAAAGACGGGCAGAGGTCAGGGTAAAGTTGGGACTCAACCCAGAGGATGTCATGGGCTGACCATTGGGTGCTGTCGAGGCCCCATCGTGTTCTCGCAGGTCACGGTCATGGCAGCTGATGTGTGGCACTCACCAGCTCCGGGCAGGACTCTGGGCTGGGCCTACGCTTCCGGCCATGGAACTGGCAGCGCCCCCGGGTTGTGAGGTGGAGGTCAGGTGGATGAGCCTCGTGCAGTAGGAGACACACTAAAGGAGGGTCCTCCCACTCATGCCTCTGCAAGTGTGAAGAGCGCCTTGCCCCCAGTGCTTAAAGCTATTGTGGCCTGCATGAGCCAGGGTGTGACACTCGTGCAAGTGACACTTGTTCATTCAGAGGATAGCTGTAGGCCGATGAGAAGACAAGGCTGGTAAGGAACAGCCCTTAATCTCGAGGGCCTGTCTTGTGAGCATCATTCCACACATTTTACTAAAGAGGGAAAATACTCCCGGAAGGCTTATTAACTTGCTTAAGGTCATGGGGTGGGTGTGTGGCAGACGCAGGACTGGGAGACTAGAGCGTCTGACCACGACACCTGTGTCTTTCCACGATACGACAGATGCTGCAATAACTCTAAAATGGTTTGCTAAATGAATTTCAGATTATCCACCTCTGTCTATAAGCATTCCCTGGAGTTTGAAGAAATGCTTTGATACAAGGCCAGTGGCTTGTTCATGAGCTTAATCAGGTCCATTGGCTGAGAGGCCTTGAAAGAGCCAAGCTGTTACAGAAACTCTTCCTGAGAGCCAGTTCACATTGTAGAGGGAGGACTGTGGGTCCTGGCTGAACAGCTCACAATCAGATACTCTCTGTGGCAGACACGGAGATTCACCAGCCAGATCCTTCAGGAAGGACTCGCGGTCCAGTTGAGGAGTTGCTGGTTGCTCTGTCTCCTGCTCTCAGCTCCTTCCAGATCACTCAGCTCAACTGCAGACTGCGTCTCCCCTGGGGCTACACCCTTCCCAGACAGCCCAGATGCAGTGGTGCCAGGCCTGGCTATTTGGACCCCACATGGAGTGGGTGATGCTTCTGGCTGCCGGACTCCCCACCAGGCTGGCCGAGGCTTTGTGCGGTTTACATCATAATGGACTTCTCCCGCTATTCACTGCTGCTTTCTCCCTTTCCTTTCATAGATATTGACCCCAATAAATATCTAGCACTCCTGTCTGTCTCAACATCTGCTCTCAGAGACCCCAACCTGCATTAGTACAGAATGCCTTCGGGGATATGCATGTGTGAGCAGTGGGCCAACGGAGAGAGATAGAAAGGAACAGCACCGCCCTTGCCAGGAAGATGCTCATGGTCAGGCACAAGGGGAGAAGTGTGGGTCACTCGGCCCAGACTCCCATCTGCAGAAGATGAGCTCAGAGTAGAATCCTCCTCCCTCAGCCCAAGAGCCAGCACAGTGGAGTTGCCCTTGGTGTTCAGGCTGCTGATGGTGAATCACATGGGACTAGGGCCACACGAGGAGACCTTCTGGCCCTGGCAGCTGATCTGCCAGTTATTTCGTTCATAGCCTTCTCTTTATTTCACTGACACCATCCTGGTCCAAGCCCCTGGTGTCTTTGCTGGCCTTTCCCACCAGCTCCATCTTTGACCCCTGCTTCCCATCATTCTCCACACCATATCCACAGTAAACTCGAAATACAAGGCAGATCACTGAATCCACTCTTAAAGCTTTCCAGTGGCTCCTTATTGCTTTTAGAATGAAATACATGCCATTAACATGGTCTAGAATGTTCTCCATGGTCTAGCCCTGCCTATGTATCAGACTTCAGCAAATCATTTTTTGAATGTCTGCCACATGCCAAGCAATGTGTTATATGCTGGAGATACAGCAGTGAACAAAACAAAGTTCTTTCCTCCAATGAACCTCCATCATAGTGGGGAGAGAGAGATGACAAGCGAGCAAATAACAAATGTGTCAGATCATGGTAGGTGTCATGAAGGAAAAAAGGGGGGCTGCAGGGGTGGATGTTGGAGGAGGGGCATCGGGGGGAAAAGGAGGAGACAGTGTCCATAATATACTGACATTTCAGCAGAGACATAAAGGGCTTTAAGAGAGGGAGCCATGTGGATATCTGGTGTGGGGAGTGGGGGCAGGAAGTACTCTAATGGAGGAAGGAGTAAATGCAAAGGCCCTGAGGTGGGGGTGTGCTCAGTGTGTTTCAGGAAAGTAAGGTGTCTGCAAGAGCAGAGTGGGTGAAAAGGAATGGAGGAAGAGTCAGGAGCACATAGGGTCTCATGGGTGGTTACACCACTGTGTAATGCACAAGTGTTACCTACATTACACTGTGGCCTGAATGAGATGGGAGCTCTGAGAGGGTTTGCGCAGAGCAGCATCAGAGCTGACTTCTCTTTTGGGGGCTGGGGGGTAGGAGGGGAAGCCTAAGACCTGGTAGGCATCCTCCTATGGGGCTGGATTGGGTTGGCCGCAGTGGAGGTGGGAAAAGGTGGCCTGAGTCTAGTCCCATGGAGCTGCCTGGACTTGCTGGTGGTTTTGGCTGTAGGGTGCGAGAGAGGGCCAGCGATCGCCTCAAGATTTGGGACTGGGGCATTATAAGAATAGCTCTTGTCCTTACTGAGATGGGGAAGACAGCGTGATGGGCAGGTTTGGTAGGGAAATCTGGAGCTCCTCTTGGACCTGTCGGGTTCACGGTTGCATCTCTTACCATTGCCCCTCAATCACCGTGCTCTCACACCAGTTGTCCATCAGTTTCTAGAAAACCACTTAACTGGAGGGCCTTGTGCTTGTGGCGCCCTGCGTCAGCTTCTCCCCTGGGGTGCACGGACGGGTGGCAGTAGCCAGCTGACGTACAGACAGGGCTCTGACCCTCAGGCGCTTTCTTCCTTCACGGTCTCCCTGGGACTGTTCACTCCCTGTCTCTGAGCTGAAAGTAGCTCCCATCCCCTTTCAATCACAGAAGCTGTGCTTTCATCGGGTACCATTTATCACTCTTGGTCACCTTTTTGTTTGTTTGTTTGTTTGTTTGCTGTTTATTTGCTTATTTGCTAGGTTGTTAGCTGTACAGGAGTCAGGACTACGGCCCTCCTGCTCCTGAGCACTTAGCTCAGTGCCTGGCACATGGTGCTTGATCAATAAATATTTTGTCTAAATAACTTAACCAGAAGGAACGATGGCCCTACACTGCAGGGGCTCGCAGCCTGGGAGAGGAAGTGTCATCAAATATTAGTCACATGTGAGAAAGAGCAAGCGCAGACAGGCCCAAAGAAACACGGGCTGGCGGAGGGGCAGAGACAGGGAGGACCTCACAGGCCCGGCGGGAGGGAGAGCGCGGGAGCTAGAGCAGGTGCAGCGCCGCCAGGCGGCAGGCGGAGTGAGTCCTGGAAGGCCAGGAGCAGGTGCAGCTGGGCCAGGCTCCCCCAGAGGAGGCGGAGGCAGGCAGGGCAGGCTGGCTGGCCTTTACCCCGCCACGCAGCATGCAGAGGGAGGGCGCGCAGTGCTCCACCAGGACAGGGAGCACCAAGAATGGAACTACCAGCATCAGCTGCCAGAAAGCCATTCCAAAAGCTCCTTCCCCGGACGGCGGA
>NW_027397882.1:6550-16321 GCF_003265705.2 Callorhinus ursinus
GTTCTGACCTTGGAAACGCTTGCCTTGAACACAGATGGGAAGTAGTGCTCCTGCCAAGGTCAAGGCCTTAAGTAGAAGCGGCAACTGGAGGATCCTGAAGCACTCTCTGCATTTGGACCCCACCCACCCCATGTATGCCCAGCTCCCCCAACCCCACGGGCAAAGGTGTCTCTGGGATGGGGCTGCGTCACTAGCGGAAGGACTCAGTTGGTGTCAGCTGGGGGCAGGGAGCGGCGTCTGTGGTAGGACGGGAGGGCCATAGCGGCCACGCCATCAGGGATAAAGGCAGTCTGGCGTATTTCCTGGGAACTCTTGGCACGGGCTGCATTTAGCAGCGGCTTTCAGAGCAAGCTTGGTCGAGCCCATGGATTCCTCTGCTCTGGGGTATTTTTCTTGGCTTCCTGCGGGCTTAGGCAGTACGGTGTCTCCTCTCAATGACTCTGGCTGGATTCTGCGCCAGGGTTTAGCCGGCTGCGCTAAAGGACAGGACCCCACTGTACCAGCCCCCCCCATTTCTGGGCACCCCAGAGTCAGCCCCAGGCACTTCAAGGGTGATGGTGGCATAGGTACAAGTGTGGGAAGACTGGAAGGGCTTGGCTGTGGGTCATTCCTCTCCTCCTTTTTCGCCCTCCTCCAAACCTCGTGGGAGAGCCTCCCAGGGTCGTCCTCCCTAGCTGTGCTGTGAGTAGGCTACTGCTACCTGAGTTCCCGCCTGGGTTACCAGCCAGAGGCTCCAGCCGCGGTCGCAGTTTGGTCCTCCGCTGCCCCCCAGTGGTTCTCTTGGCTCACTGCACACTGACAGCTGAGCATGCTCTTTATTTATTTTCCTGAATTCCCTCAAACATGAGAGAAATCGCATTCCTACCATATGCCTCACCCTCTCCCTAGAGCTGTAAGGGACGTAGTACCTTCCTAAAAAGAGTATAGTCCCTCCAGGAGGTGAAGGCATACCAGCACGGGAACGGTGAAACCAAATAGAGTAACATCTGCTTTCGGGGAAAGTGATGTTGCAATTTATAAGAAATATATATTTGGTCTTTGTCCCCTGCTCCTGGCATAGAGCTCTTACAACCCTTGGGATTTCCTAAGTAAGGAGCGTGATCATGGTGTCTTTTGCTAGGTTAATGAGGTGACTTTTGGAAGAAAGCCCCTAAGATTGGAGCTGGTTGCCAGGGGAACCAACCTGTGATTGGAGGTTTGGAACTCTCAGTCCCACCCCCAGGCCTCTGGGGAAAAGAGAAGGGCTGGAGGTAGAAGCAATCACCAGTGGTCATTGATTTCATCAATCAGGCCTGTGTAATGAAGCCGCCATAAAAACTGGAAAACAAGGCCTGGGATTGGAGAGCTTTGGGGTGGTGAATACATGGAGATTGGAGGAGGGTGGTGTGCTCGGAGAGAGCATGGGAGCTCCCCGCTTTCCCCACACCTCGCTCTGTGCCTGCCTTCCATGTGGCTGTTCCTGAGTTACCCCCTTTTAAAATAAACCAGTGCTCTAGTAAGTCAAATGTTTCTAAGAGATCTGGGGGCCACTGAGGCAAATTAATTGACCCCAAGGAGGTGGTCATTGGAACCTCCCATCTGTAGCCAGGCCCAGCTTGGGCCTGAGGTTGGAATCTGAAGTCTCATAGGACCGAGCCCTTAACCTGCGGGATCCGATATCATCTCAGGGTGGATACTGTCACCATGTTGTTGAGTTGTGGAATATCCAGCTGGTGTCCGAGGATTGCTTGATGGTATAATGGGCCCCCAAACCCCACCCCCCACACACACACTGGAATTAGACCCCAGAATCCTTTTAGTCGGTGTCAAGTGCGATTTGCTAGAACAGCCCTGGCTCACAGAAATGTGGTTTGGGAAGAGACGGGATGAAAGGGGGGGGGATGGTGAAGACCCTGCAAGTCCTCAGTGCCCACGTGGTTCCCAGCGCTCTGGAGCATGGGCTGTGCTATACTCAGTTACTACAGGTAAAAGTTACCAGTGGAATAGAGACAGATCCAGCTCCAGGGGAGGTGAACCATTGGATGTATAAAGAAACTCAGAATAACGGGAAGCATGCTAAACATACAATCCTTTGGTTACTGCTCTTCCTCAAAGCTAAAACAAAAGTAAAAGGAAGCACTGGGTTGGGCCTTGATGCTAAACCAAGCTCAGATCCGGGCCTGTGTGAGTTTTGGCCACTAGCCTCCAAGCTGCCTAGAAAAGGGGGAAAGAAGCAGGGGCAACAGGAAGTACCTCTGAAAGTCGTCACTGTAGCAGGGGAAAACCAAGACGCTCATGAAAGAAGGGGTGTAGTGTGAGAGAATGGCCTCATTTTGTGGGTCAGTGTCATTCACTGCCTGAGGAACCTCGGCTAAAGTAGGCTGTGAGTGTCACTAAACGCCCAGTCGTAGGTTTCGAATCCTGCAGCAGGGAAGAGTGTGTTTAGGTCAGTACGGGGCCCACAGCTCACAATGAAACCATCACAGATGGCTGCAAGGGATCCAGACTCACAGTAGGCTCCTCTCAAGTGAGCACTGTGAGGTCTGTTTACCCTGTGAAGGAGGACAGTCTGTCTCCCCTGCGAATGCCTGCTGGAACACCCCAGCTAAAGCAGCCGGTAGGCTTCACGTGCAAGCTGTGTGGGACTGGCTTTAAGATGACTGGGATAGTGACCTGCTAAATATGCCCCTTCCTCAGCTCCAGGGACATGCTGTGGCTCAGGCGGCCCCTTTTCACACGGGAACCTCATATAGCCTTTTGTTGTAAGACCTAGGGACTGTCCAGGAAGACTTACTGCCAGTGGAGTGGGGGACAGAGTGAAGGCCAGGCAGAGGCAAGCCAGCCTTTCTCCTTTAAATCCCAGGAATCTCAAACAGATGCAAGATGAGCCTGCCACCGGACCATAGGGCAGGGTAGACTCAAGAGGCTCCAGGAGTAGTAAGCATTAAGGGAGCCCTTCAGAGAGCCAGCCTGTCCCATCCCTGGCTGTAACTCAGCCATGGAGAAAGGGGGGGGGGCGCTGAACCTCTGTAGGGCCTGCCTGTGTCCCCTCTGTGCTAGGGGTCGCATGGCCTCCTGGCTTAAGCCCCACTGTGACTGTGTGTGGGAGGCATGTAAAATTGCCCCCACTTCACACATGGGAAGATGGAGGCTTGAAGGGGTCAAGTGTAAGGTCACACAGCTGGTAAATGATGAAGCAACACTTCTAGCCCCCCTGAGGTTCCACAGCAGGCTGTCCCTGTGCGTGTGCTCATGATCTGCACAGTGCTTTCCCCTTATTTATTTAATCCTCATGTGAACCCCACAGAGCTGGAGGTATTATTTCTATTTTATAGAGAAGAAAAGAAAAATCTCAAGGAAATCACGTGCCCCCATGGCTCAGACGTTTCTAGTGGGTGACTGAGCTCAGATTCACACACAGCTGTGCTGGTCACCCAGGCCCCTCCATGACACCACAAGGTTCTAGCTTGTGTCCCTGCCTGTCATTGAAGTCTGGGGACTGAGGTTTTCCCGGAAAAGCTCTTCTGCCATCTCCTAGCCCAAGCTGGGTGTTGCCTAAGCCCTGTCCCCATCCCTAAGGTTCTGTCCTGTCATGGGCAGTCCACGGCACACGCCTTCCAAGGACGGTCCCCAGCCTGCGTCAGCATGCATGGCCCATACTACTGTGGGTTTTGTTACTGATGCCCTTGGACATCTCACCCCCATCACTGGGTTCTGGGCTGGGATACTGTTCGGAGCCAATGTCCCCATGACTGCAGCCAGAGCCTCTGGACGTGTCTTGTTGGAAATGTCCCCTGCCGTTTCCCCTGAGAACCCTTCCCTTGGAGCTAAAAACCAGAGGCGAGTCTTCTCTCCATTTAGAGGGCTTACCCGTGAGAAACGCCTCGGAGCCACAGGAACAGTGTGCCCGGCTGAGACACACATCCAGAGATGGGGCAGGTGGCGATGTCCATCCCGAGTGTGGTTTTCAGGGTGACTACATGACACGAACACAAGAGGCAGCAGAAAGCCAGCATTCAAGCAATGCGGGATCGAAGCCAGGGCTCATGTTTAGTGGGATTTTACCTGCTAAGCACTGGACATGCTTACTCCATATAAACCTTGTAACAAACCAGTGAGGGCAGAATTTTCATATTCCCATTGTATAGATGAGAAGAGACAAGCTCAGGAAGCTTAAGGCATTTGTCAAGGGTCCATAAGCCAGTCAGTCTGGTCCCCTCCTCTCTCTTCCTACCCACAGGGATACAGTCCCCCAAAACAGTGGCTGTCAGAATCACCCATCCACAGGGTTCTCGGATTTAATAAGTCTCAGTGGGGCCTGAGAATATGCATTTTTAACAAGTTTCCGAGTGACCTGGGAATTTGAGAACCACTGCTCTAGAGGCAGGATGGCTAATGAATAGTTTGCTCAAAACCAAATCCAAGGGCACGGCGAAAGGGA
Source organism: Callorhinus ursinus (assembly GCF_003265705.2). Taxonomy (NCBI): domain Eukaryota; kingdom Metazoa; phylum Chordata; class Mammalia; order Carnivora; family Otariidae; genus Callorhinus; species Callorhinus ursinus. Next base: position 10,971 of record NW_027397882.1, read on the forward strand.
TTTTCCTTTAATGTGTATCACTTTGCATTTGGAGTGAGCCTTACGGGAGGCTGGTGATGCCGGTGGGCTTCTTGAGCTGTAGCAGTGGCTGACCCTGAACCTGATCCTGTCCCTCATGGCTGGCTCCCAGGGAGAAGGCAAGGGAGGGGGGCTCTGCACTATGGAGCCTTGAAAGAGCCCAAGCAGGCCCCCAGTGGGCTGATCCATCAGGTGTGGACAAGGCCAGAGTGATGGACTTCACGGGCTCTAACAGCCAGGGAGGGCTGGAAGCCAAGCCAGGGGAGACACGCCAGCCAGGAACTTGACTGACCAGGGGCAGCCAAATGCTACTCCTCATTTTGTCCAAACCACAAAAATCTGAATTGTGCATCCCTGGAGACTTGGTTTCACTATCTCAGAATCAAGAAGCAGACACACTTGCCCTGTCTAGTGCTCGGAGGGCATGTGGCCGTCCCCCTACCCCTAGCCCACACACAGCCGGACAAGAGAGTATGATACTTCACGGGAGGGAGAGAGAGGCAGGAGCCAGGGGTGGTCCATGTGGGAGCTCCGAAGACCCCACCCCTTCTTGTCTTAGGCACTGTGCCTGTCTGTTGAGGACTGGCTAAGGTCAAGTTGCAGGTGGTGGCAAGAGGTTTAAATTCACCATAAGTGAACCATAACCATCCTTTCCTGTGTGGCTGCTTCTCTGGGTTCTGCTTGAGGTCAGGCTGACCCTGGGCTCGTCGTGTGACAGACAGTCCAAAAGCACAGATACTGTGTGTGCAAGGGTTTCTCCAGCTGGTGAACATGCTTTCTAACAATTCCACCCAGGGATCTTCATTAACAGAGCAGTGCAAGATCGTGGAGCAGGGAATTTGTAGGAGCTGTGTCTAAAGGCCTGTGTGGACTATTAATTGCTCTGTAGCAGCCACACGTGAGCTGCAGCCTTGCCCAGACGTCCAATGTAAGCACGGCGACTGGAGCCGCGGTGGGTCACAGGGCGACATTCAACCAGAAGACATCAATGGTTTCTAAAAAGCGGTTTTAGGGGCTGCCTGGGTGTCTCAGTTGGTTAAGCGTCTGACTCTTGATGTCGGCTCAGGTCATGATCTTGGGGTCATGGGATCGGGCCGCATGGTGGGCTCTGCACTCAGCAGGGAGTCTGCTTGGGATTCTCTCTCCCTCTCCTTCTGCCCCTTCCACTCATGGGCTCTCTCTCTCTTTCTCTCTCTCTCAATAAATAAACAAATAAAATCTTAAAAAAAAGAAAACCTTTAGTATATGAAACATGCCCTTATACGAAGCCAGCTATGTAGATTGGGAAGCAAAAGCCACCATTCCATTTGTTTTTTTGTCTGTCTGAGATTCACAAAGTTTTTAAATCAAGGCATATACAAAGCAAAACAAAACAAAGCGGAAGGAAAAGCAAAAGAAGAAAAACTACAGGTATAATGGTAGAGTTGCACCCCCAGCTGCTCAGGTCATGCAAAATGCTTGATCTCCCAGATGAAGGGGAAACACCCAGGAACAAGGACAGAGACCCAGTTTTAAATCTACAGAAAGTAAAATGGCAGCCAGGGCCCATCAGGGAGAGACATTGCCATTCAGGGCAAGTCTTTACTGTCTAGCTCAACCTGGGCCTGGGGAAGGGTCCAGATTTCAGCTTTCCTAGGCTTAGAGGGGGCTGTGGAAGGGCAAGAAGATGCTATGAGGGAACTGCCCTAATTAGCTTCTTACATCAGTGCCTCTGGGTCTTGGCTGAAGATCAGAATTCTCTGGGGATCGTTTACAAGTCTAAACCCCAGACCAATTAAATTGAGGTTGTGGAGAACCGTGCTTCAAAAATGTTTAGAAACTCTTTAAGTGATTCAGTGGGCTGCCAGGGCTGAGAATCCCTGCTCTAGAATACCCTTGATGACTTTGAATTTCCTAGATTCTGGCAGATTTTCATAATCTGCTTTATGCCCACTGGCCAGGGAGTCAATAAAGACCTGTCCCCAAATCCTCCCTGATTGCCTGCTTCTATTGCTCTGCATTTTTATTTAATTGTATTGATTTCTCAAAATGAGCATGAACCAGAGTCAAGTAATTAATTTAGACTTAAAAAAGGAATAAGTGGAATTGTGGACATATTTCCCACTTCTCCCAGCACAATAATGTCTTCTAAGAACCCAGTGACATCATCTCTGACTTCTTTAACCACAGGTGCCTTTGCAAAATAAACTTCAACCCTACAATACACCAGCAAGCCTAACGTTTCTTTTGCTATTTTCAATCAGTTTCTTGATTTATATCTCTAGCCTCAAAAAAGAAAGAAAAAAAGAAAAAGGAACCTTTTTGGAAGATCTGCCACCTCTTCAAATAACTTTTTTCTTTTTCTTTTGGTACATGTGATAATGTGGCAATTCTGATTTTTTTTCCTAAGAGAAAAATTATACCAGACAGACAGGTCTTAGATAATTTTTCCCACTTCACACCAATCTCTTGTCCTATTTTCTTTTAAGTTCTTTTAGAAGTGCCTCTTCCAATCAAAGGAAGGCCATTTATTTCAAGATCTATAAATAGCTGTAGGTCTTTAAGATTCTCCCAGCACATTGTATTCCTCTGCTCTCTGCTGTGTTCATTTTCTTCCCAGTTTTCTTATTTCTACACAGCCTGAAAAATATTTCCCCATGGGGAAAGCTGTGACAAATGCACTAGAACAAAAGGGACCATGCCAGGTGCCCAGAGGGTGCTTGATTCCTTAAAGAATGAGTGAGAAATAGCCCAGTGTCTTCCCAGCCCTGGTATAGCTTTCAGCGCTGTGAATCGCCACACGTTCCCAGATAAATATACATGTCACAGTTCTGGAAAAGTACCTGGAGAAAACAACGCTTTTAGGAACTTGGCCAGTGGCCACGGCCGTAAGTCAACAGAAGACAATCTAGTCTCTGCTTCATCTCTGCTCTGAATCTCTAATGCATCTTGGGGAAAACCTGTTTGGATTTGGAACCCAAGAAAAAGGACTGAGATTATTTGGTGATTAGGGACTATGTTTATTGCCAATGGAGATAATATTTTTTTTAATTTCAATTGATTCATCTTATTTTTGTATTAATGTTTTTATCCTGATCCAGTCTTTTAAACTGTGCATGCTTCTGCATGACATACTTAGCCTCACATTCAAGTTGTCAACCACCTAATCTTTAGGAGTAGCACTGACTGAGCAAAATATTTTGTTTCAGCGCTGAAATCAAAGAATAATTTGGCAATATATCTAAAAGAAAATTATCCTCCAGGAATCATGCTCAGATCTCTAGCTGGCCCTTGTTTGAATATACCAGACAGACAGGTCTCCTTCCCAAATCCGGGGTTCGATGGTCCCATAGGAAAAGCCCTAGATTTGGGAGGAAGACTTGTGTTTTGGTCTGTTCCGTGCTCTTAAACCTCAACAGTAAGAAAACAAATGATCAAAAAGTAGGAAAATATTAGAACAAAAGTCTCACCAAAGATATACAGATGACAAATAAGCCTAAGAAAAGATGTTTGACATCAGCATGCTTGACATGCACTAGAGCTCTTTCTAACAGTGTATTACTTTTGCAAAGAAGAGTAAGAGTTCATTGTTGGGATATTTTGTCCTCATTTTGGATAATAGGGTGGGGTGGGTTATTTATCTCATTGTATTAATTGTTGACCTGCCCCATGATGACCAGCCAGTCTTAAGGGTGAAGAGAACTCAGATGTCAACAGGCACAAGATTCATCAGCCATCTCTCAGCCAGACTGTTCAACATGCCAGCCCACCTCGAGCCCCATATTGCCACACTGGAATTCCTTCACTTCATTTCTCAGGGAATTTGCAGTTTTCTGAATCTCCAATTCTGAGAAAAAAATTGATCCCGAAGTCAGGAAAATGGGAAACAAGTATTAGAAATCTCCTTCAAAATTTAAAACTTAACAAGTCACAGAGATATGAGTGGTTGGAAGGATTCACCTGCTGACCTCAAGTTTAAAGCAAGAGCAGAAGCTGATAAGGAGAACGGTTAAGGAGGACATTTCTGGGAACCCGGATGATCACAATCTGTTCCTCTTGTCGCTGTTGCCGTGTTTGTAAGTGGTGTCCCTGGCTTTGTCTGCTGCTAATGGTGAGTCAGCCCTGAAAATAAAATGAACATTAATAAGCTGATACCCATGGAATGCTTTATACAAAACCAGTCGGTGGTGTTCCAAGAAATAACGAGTTTTGCAAACAAATTAAGTTCTTTTTTTTTTAAGATTTTATTTATTTATTCATGAGAGACAGAGAGAGAGGGGTGGGGCAGAGAGAGAGAGGCAGAGGGAGAAGCAGGCTCCCAAGGAGCAGGGAGCCCGATGCGGGACTTGATTCCAAGACCCTGGGATCATGACCTGAGCCGAAGGCAGACGCTTAACCATCTGAGCCAGCCAGACGCCCCAAATTAAATTCTTAAATTGGCAATTTTGACATGTGATTCTGTGTAGTGTCTTTAATCATGCTAGGAGATCTGAATGCTGCATTACGGGGATACTATCTTTAAACATTTGCTGGTGTTTTTCCAGTGAGTGAATGTTGCTACAAACTACAGTTCTTCGTGAAGACATTAAAGTTAAAATTTCTTATTCTTATTTATTCTTCCATACTGAACAGATTTTTCAGAAAACCGTAATAGTGATTAAGGAGTATAAAGAATGTTAGAAGTATCTTTTAAAAAAAACTATGATTTAAAAAAAAAGTAAAAGAAAAACTTATGATTTCAGAAATTCCAGAGAATTCCCAGGATTCTAATTTCTTCTTTTCAAATCCTGAAGATCTTCAGGAATTTGGAAACACTGCTCTCACCTTTATCTCCTAAACTTCTCTGAGAGTCTGGTGCTCTATCTCTGCCCCTGACCTGAGCTGCCAGCCAACCTCCCGGCAGGTTCCCGCAACCAGAGAGACCTTAACAGAAACACAGGTCTGATCATTTCATTCCCTCACATAAGGCATTTTAGTGGGTGCTCACGTGAAGGCGTGCTCAACCTCATTAGCAACCTGGGGAATAAAAGTGAAAACCATAATTAGAGATCAGTACACACTTATCAGATTGGCACAAAGTGTAAAGTCCCAGCTCATTCAGGTCCCTACGATACCTGGTTTTGCTTGCCATTTTCTTTATAAGCTTGGCACAATGCCAGGCAATGAGTAGATGCGCAATGCCCATTTGCAGAAGGATAAATGAGTGAATAAATGCATGGGAATGAGATACACAAGAGCCTTTATGCTATTTACTACACACAGTGTCACCCACACACCTGGCAAAATAGAGGGACCTTTAGGCATTGCCCAAAGTGGTTTTTCTTCTCTGAGGATGGCAGTCAAGATCCCCTCCC
>NW_027397883.1:0-16307 GCF_003265705.2 Callorhinus ursinus
TATTTTGGTCTGTTGGAAAAAAGTGCCTCCTAAAATTTTTTAAAGGAAGAAAGATATATATGTACAAAATAAGGGTTGACACAATGAAGGGATGGAAGATGACTGTAAAGATGTAAATTATAAAAGATTTTATAAAAGGACTTGATAAGATAAGAAGTTGTTTGAAAAAAGAAAGAAGATTTAAAAAAAAGAATGAAAAAATGGAGAGAATGTGATCAGGCAGGAGACTAGAACAGAACCATACACTAGTGATTTAGGGTATATTTTTATCTGTTAGAAGAAAGTGTATCTCAAAATTTTAAAGAGAGGCCAACTTATATATACAGGCCAAAAATAAGGGTAACTACTATGAAGGGATAAAATATGACTCTAAAAATGAAAAATAAAAAAATGTTTTTTTTTTTAAAAAAGAGATTGATAAGATGTTTGTTGAAAAAGGGAAAAAGAAAAAGAAAAGAAAAGTTAACAAAAATTAACTTTGATGAACTAATGAATCATGGTAAAAAAAAGCCATGAATTCTATGTGCAGTATTCCCCTAGCGCTGGAGTTCTCCCGTTCTCCTTGATCGGTAAACTTGGTCTTGGCTTGCTGGCTGTTCCTGCTGATCTTCTGGGGGAGGTCCCTGTTGCTGTGGTTTCCAAATATCTTTGCCGGAGGCTGAATTGCCCCGCCCTTGTCGGTCCGGGCTAAGCAAGCTGCTCGGGTTTGATCTCAGGAGCTTTTGTTCCCTGCAAGCTCTCCGTACAGCCTTGGAGGACCAGGGCAAAAATGGTGGTCTCCTAATCTCCACCCGGGAGAGCTGAGAACTCGGGGCCCCGCTCCTCAGTGCGCCCCCAGAGAAAAGCAGTCACTCCCTTGTCCCCGGTCTCTGGCCGCACTCCGTGCTCACCCGGCCTGTGACCGAGCGTTTGTATCTCTGGCACCCAACCCCGTGTGGAGTCTCCAAACCCAGCAGATCTCTGCGGTGCGTTCCCGCGCCGCTCCTCCCCGGGAAGGAAGGGGAGTCTCCCCGGATCTGCCGCTTGTTGGGTCCCTGCTGCAGGAGCAGTGGCCAGACTGGGTCGCGGATCACACTTTATGGCCACCCTGAGCTGAGAGCCCGCGCCTCGGCTCTGTCTCTGCAGCCGGCTTCCCCGCTCCAATACCTGGGAACTCTGGCGCACTCAGGCTCCCCCGGTCTTTCTGTGACCCCAAGGGCCCTGAGACCCCACTGTCCCGCGAGGGTTCCACCCCCGCTTAGCCACTGGAGCGACGTCCCTCAGCGGAGCCAACTTCTAAAAGGTCCGATTTTGTGCTCCGCGGCTCTATCACTTGCCAGAAGCGCCGGCGGAGGCCCCTCCCCCGCCATCTATCCTCCCGAATATCGCCTCGGATTCACTTCTCCGCGCGTCCTACCTTACAGTGAGTGGTCGCTTCTCTCTTCAGAGAGTTGTTGCTACTCTCCTCTTTGATCTCCTGTTGAGTTCGTAGGTGTTCAGAATGGTTTGATTCCTATTCAGCTGAATTCCTGAGACCAGACGAAATCTAGGTCTCCTACTCCTCCGCCATCTTGCTCCACCCAGGAGTGTGTTCTTTCTGAAGGCCCAGCCTTCAGTGGGTGTTGCTATGCCTGAAAAACACCCACTCAGCCCCAGAGTCAGGAGCAGTGTGGGGCTGTCTCCAACCCTAGCCCAGGATCACGACCCGAAACCATCCTGTCTTTGGGAGGACAGGTTTCCTGCAGGAGCCATGGAGGGGAGTGGCCCCTCTCCCCTCCCCAGTTCCAGGATGCCCGGGTCCTGCAAGAGCTCTTAATCTGAGGAGGAGTCATGGAGAGCAAGTGTGTCTCGTCAGCCTAGCAAGTGAAACAACCAATCCCCATCGCTCAGGTTCGAACAGCAGCAGAATTTCAATGTAATGTTTGGGGGCAGCCTCCTCCCCTCTTATGTGGCCTTAGGTGACCCCAAAAAAGTCCAGGCTCTGTGCCCAGCTTACGTCGATCACCAGGACTCCGCATGTTCCTGCCATGGGAGGGATCATTTAGCATCACCCCATTACACAGAGGAGGAGAGCGAGGCCCAGAGAGGGGAGGTAAATATCTCCAGTCCCAGAGCTGGTCAACAGAGAAGCTGGAATGCCAGCCCTCCAGAGACCCTGCTAGACTAGGGTCTACTACTCCCTGCTAGATGGTCAGGGGTCCCCAAGGGACCCAGGTGGTGGTTCTGGTGTCCACCACCGCCTTGGAGCAGAGCCCAAGGAGACTCCCTGAGTTGACAGTGAGCCCTCCCCTGCCTGACTAGCCACGCACTGGCCCCTGACCTTCATAATGGCCTGTGCTTGGCGCTGAAGGTGAGCTGGCTGACTAGGAGGAGGAGACCAGCTGGTGGGACAGGCTGTAGCTACAGGACAGAGTGACACGTCTGAGGTAGCAGGAGTCACACTCTGGTCTCCCTCCCGGGGCCTGCCTAGGAGCTGGAATCTGGGTGCCTTAGGGGCCAGCACACAACAGGGTCTGCACTGACCAGGGAGCCATTGTCCCCAGGGAGAGTCCACTCTGCCCTCTCCCCGCTCCTGCCTGACCTCACCTCTCCTCACTGTGGGGCTGCAGGACCCAGAACCAGGCCCCATAGGGATGGCTCGGTTCCAGCTTGTAATGATTTTGCAGCCCCAGGAGCCCCTGTATTTCCTGGGGCCGGAGGGAGGACTGGCTTTGGACAAGGACTGGCCTGAGGAGGATGCAGGGCCTTGTGGAGAGTGAAGGATGGGGCAGGGGCCGAGTCCTGGGGCCACTGGTCATGTATAAAGAGGACTAAAATCCCTGAATGCCCATGGGGTCCCTCATTACGGTAACGATCCCCTTCACACTCGGGCATCCTGCTGGTGGGCCCCTCCTCCCCGGCCTCCATCCCGCCCCTCTGACTCCAGCCAGGCCTGCAGCCAGGGCCAGGCTGGGCCTCTGCCCTGGGTCCTGCCAGGAAGACAAGGCAGAAGGAGGAGAGGAGAAGGGAATGGGTTGGACAGATCTCCCTGTCCTGAGTCGTCCCCCAATGATGCCTCCAGGTCCACTGGCCCAGCCCTGCACTTAGCTGGACCCTGAGAGGGAGTCTGCATTCCAGACCAGCTGGGTGTGGGGTATTCAATGACCTGTGCGTCCCCAGATGTCCTACCCACCTGGCCTTGCACCCTAAGGCCTGCCGCCCAGGGTGGGCGTGGTTGCGGTGCCCAGCGGACTTTGGGGCCACAGAGCAGTCGGCTGTGGTGAGGGAATGTGGGGTGCAGTCACGTGCAGAGCCATGGGTCTCCTGTACATCCCCTGCAGGGCTGGTTCGCTGTATAGATGTTGTGTGCATGTCCCCTTTGCACACCTGGCCATGACACACCTGGCTGTCCCTCTCGGTGGGGAGGCCTGTGTCCCTGGTGCATCTGTCCCCACCTACCCCTGGAGGAGCGGCCACTTTCAAGCATTTCCATGTCCAACCCTCAGGGACAGTTTGGAACCTGGGTCAAGAGAGGCAGGCACTGGCCCAAGAGAAATGAGGGGTGCAGAGCCCAAGGAGCAGGGCTGCTCTCCAGTCCTAGACCAGCCCCAAACCTCCCATGAGGTTCGCTTTGGGGGTGAGAGCCCCTCAGATCCTCGGGGATAGCTACACACCCAGTCCCATATGGGGACATGACCTTGGCATCGCCAGGCACGTAGAGGCATGTGCACCTGCACACCCACCCACACACACACACCAATCTGACTGCCCAGCTGGGGGTCAGAAGGGGAGGATACCCTGGGAGCGAGGTGGGTGACAAGTGCGGGAAAGAAGAAAGAGTTTGGAGACAGCTGGGCCATTGGGCAGGGCATTAGGACTCCTGGCAAGGACCCAGATCCAGAGCATGGGGAGGGGAGACATGCCAGGCGGATGGTCAGGGGTCCCCAAGGGACCCAGGGGGATTCCAGTGTTCTGGGAGAAGACAGCGTCTGGGTTCTCGTGTCCACCACCGCCCTGGGCACTTGGGCATAGGAAGAGATACCCACCCCCAAGTCCAGAGGGGCTACAGCACAAAAGGCCTCAGCTTATTCTTCTGTCAATTGGGCTGCAGAGATGCAGTGTCCCAAGGGTCCCACAGGCTTGTAGAAGAGCCTGTTGGCGTTGGATCTCCATCCCTGACCCACTGTGCTCCCAGTGCTGGGAAAATGCTTTGTACTCCCTCGAGGTCCTTCTCAGCAGAGGACACACTGGGGGCTTGGGGGGCTGAGGACCTGGGTACGCAGAAAGTGGCAAAGCACTGGGCCACCAGTCTGGAGACCAAGGTCAGGGCCCTCCTTGTTGCAGCCGCAGGGTCCCCATGTGGAAGAGGATCCAGAATCACTGTTCTGGTCAGGGTGAGGAAGACTTAGGAAGGACTGGAGCACCAGGACCGGAGAGGGAAACGGGGACAAGGGAGCCTTCTGAGGGTTCTCACATCGCCCATGAAACCCACAGGTCCTGCTCCTGTGAGAGACACAGACACAGAGACAGAGAAGGAGACAGAGAATGAACACAGGACAGAGGGAAGCAGGAGACATCATAGACTTTCCTCCAACAGCTTGGAAATGACATCCCAGCATTTTGTGCCATTCTATTCCTGAGAGCGCCGTCACACAGGCCATCCACTCTGGAGGGGAGGGGATTCCACAGGGATGTGTGACCAGGATTCAGGTGTGCCAGGGGCCACTGTGGGGACTGCCCAGCACACGGGCACAGACGAAGCCCTGGGACCTGATCCTAACCCTAATGGGAGCCCCTGGAAGTCTGTGTTGTGAGAGGACAAGGTCAGAATCAGTTCATTACTACCTTCCCATGGGGGCTGGGACACAGGAAGGAGGGGGGTGGTTTTGCCTGGACCCCAGAACAGATCCAAGCCCCTCCGAGGTATGTTCCATGCGAAGCCCAGCTCCTGGCTCATCCTTGCATTGCCAAGAATGCACCAGCCCTTGTGATAGCAGGCACGGAACATGTGTAGTGGTCCTACCCCTGATGGCGTCCCTAGAAGTAGAAGCCAGAATAAACCGATGTGCAGGTGGGGAGCCTGTGGAGGTCCTGAGAGGCACGGGGTCTGTCCAGGTTCACAGCCCTGTGCACGCGCAGGAGCCCGCTCTGAACCCAGCTCTGTGCCCTCACGGTGGGGACACCGGCTGCACCCAGGCCTCCCCGGGGGCTGTGGGTGGGCTGTGTGGGTGTCACTGTATGGATGGGGCATGGGGGGAGTGTGAGCATTGAGCAGCGGTGGAGGGGGGCCCTCGGGGGGCTCTTGTGTGAGGAGGAAGTTGGGTAAGGGGACCCAAAGCAGTGGTGAACTCACTTTCCTGACAACAGAGCCCAACAGAATTTGGAACCCGAGTAACCAGGCAACCACATTCCACAGACAGCCCCCTGCCCAGCTCATTTCGTTGGAGATCCTCAAACCACGATGTTCACATGCTGCCTGACGAGGTCTAGAGGCTGGAAACAGAAGAAAGTGTGCCCTGCAGACGCTGTCCCCCGCTGGGGATTTCACGTCAGGGCTCCCCACCGCCTGTGGCCATTTGGCCGAAGCACAGAAAGGTAACACCTGGAGGCCCAGAGCCGGCTACACAGCCCCACTTGCTCCGATCTGACCTGTGTAGCCCCAGGTGCCCTCTGTGTGTGTGTGTGTGTGTGTCTGTGTGTGTGTGTGTGTGTGTGCGTGTGTGTGTAAGTGTGTATGTGTGTTGATGGGGGTGTGTGTCTTTGTGAGTGTGCGTGTGTGTGTGAGTGTGTGTGTATGAGTATGTGCGTGTGTGTGTCTGTGAGTGTGTGCGTGTGTGTCTGTGTCTGTATGTGTGTGCGTGTGCACGTGTGTGGATGGGGGTGTGTGTCTGTGCGTGTGTGTATGTGTCTGTGTGTGAGTGTGTGCGTGTGTGTGACTGTGTGTGTAAAGTGGGGTCATGGGGGTGGGGCCACCCCGAGCAGGGGCATGCTGATGAGGGTCACATATCCAGTGGGCAGGTCATGTTCAAGTTTAAGCCTGGCTGTGTGGGATGGGGTGTGTGGGCGCTGCTCCTTCTGCCCAAGGTTTATCCTGAGAGCCCTGCAGGGATGGGTCACTGCATCCTGGGTGCAGGGCTGTGCACGCACAGGTGTGTGTCTGATCTGGGAGCAGCAGGGGGACCGGGCAGGAGGACAGTGTGGATCCGGGCAGAGCTGTGATGCCTCGGGGTCAGCTACCGGTCCCTGTCTTTGCAGAAGGCCACGGAGGACATGGAGAGGCAGCTGGCGGTCATGCCCTCCTCCCTGTCAGAGGGGTTGACCCCACACATATCCCGAGAAACAGGTGCTGGGAATTGCCAGGCAAGACCTCTGACACCACATGGACCACTTCCCAGGTCGTTGTTCAACGGACAGTGGTCCAGGAGCCGGAGCCCACGGAGGCCAAGGCCGAGGGTGAGAAGCCTGGGGCTGGGTGATTTTGGTGTGTGGGGACGGGTCGGTGCGGCCCCTCCAGAGGCTGGTGTAGGGCCAGGAAAAATGACTGGGCACAGAGCACCCAGCGGGTAGACTGCAGTTGGGGAGACGTCCCTGTGAGGGTTCCTTCCCGGCTGTGGCTTCTCTGGGAGGCTTTGGGCTGGGCTCTGTCTCTGCAAAAGTCCACGGAGAGTAAGCACGTGGGTGAACTTTTCTCCTCTCACAGATGCTCCACCACCTGAGGAGCTAGTGCCGGCTCTGGAGGGACAGGTAGTGCCTGCAGTGACTTCAGGAGGAGATCAGGAGCCGGCAGGTGACCCCGCACCTGCCCACGGAGAGCCTGGCGCTGTCCAGGAAGAAAAGGCACCTGCTCTTGCCCTAGCCCCTGCCCCTGCTACAGTTCCTGCCACACCCCCTTCCCCCACACCAGCCCCTTCCCCTGCCTCGGACCCAGATCCTGACCCTGCTCCTGCGACTTCCCTTACCCCTGCCTCTGCCCCTGCTTGTGCCCCTGCCCCTGCCCCTGCCCCTGTTCCTGCCCCTGCCTCTGCCAGAGCCACTGTCCTTGACCCAGATCCAACCCTTGCTCCTGCCCCTGTCCGTAATCCTGCCAGAGACACTGCCCCTTCCCCTGCCCCTGCCAGTGGTCCCGTTCCTGCCCCTGACCCAGATCCTGTCCCTGCTCCTGCCCTGGATCCTGCACCAGCCCCTACTGCTGACCCTGTGCCTCCCCTTGGCCCTGCCCCTGATCTTACCTCTGTCCCTGCCCCTTTCCCTGCCCCTATCCTGAGCCCTGCCCTACCTCTGCTCCTGCAGGGCTCCCACAGCCACATCCAGAGCCCACAACCCTGCAGGGAGAGCTCCTTGTACAATCACCCTTAGTTCCATCGCCCGAACCCGAGACCCCGCCCGATTGTTTCATCCCCTCCCCCTGTGTTCTTTCTCTCTGGTACATATTAACTGTTATTTTATCCTTCCATGTCCTATATACTGTTTATTATTTGTTTTAAATAAAATTACTTGTTTTCAATTGAACACTTCAGGAGCATTAAGTACATGCCCAACACTGTGCCACCAAACCCCAGAACATTGCTGCAGAATATTTCATTCCCCAAAGGAGTCCCCGAAACAGAAGCCCTACCTGCCCATTTCTCCTCCAGCCCAGACCCCGGCAACTCCTAAGCTGTTTTCTCTCTCTGTTCCTTTACCTATTCCTGATGTTTCTGTAAGTGGAATCACGCAATAGGGGCCTTTGTGTCTGCCCTCCTATTTTCAAAAGGGACTCGTTTTCTTCTGTGTTTGTTTGTCATAAGTTTCCCTTATTTGATATCGAAATCCCCGATGGATGACACATCAGATGTAATCATAGAGGCCACTTTAGGAATTATGGGCACAATCTCGGGGCCTAGACCCCTGGTCCTGCTGGGACACCACAGCCTGACCCCAGACAGGACAGGGCTGGTTCCTCCTGGGACCCACACAGAAACCAGGGAAATGCAGAAAGCTGGAAGGCACACCACAAAGGGCAAACCATTGCTCACAACCCAAGGCCAGAGAAAGGTTTCCCATGCCTCTGGTCCAAATAATACACCAAGTCCCTGGGTTCCACAGGGACACCAAACGCATGCAAGTCCAAGGGGGGAAGACAGGCACGTGGGGAGTCAGAGTTGCGGGAGCTCCCGGGGAGGGACTCTGGCATAGGAAACCCTATGGAGATAGCGCTGGTCACCCTCAGACTGGCAGGTGTCTTCTCTGGAGACCAGCATCCCTGGGGAGAACGTGAAGAAGGGGAGACCCCCAGCAGGTACCCTGGAAAGAAGGGTGACAGGCACCCCTGTCTGGGAGAACAGTGAGCAGCACCCATACCAGGCCGCAGTTGCACCCATCACCTACTGTGTTCAGCCTTGGACCCACCCCCGGAAACTCTGGCTCGGTTTTTCACAGATGTGTTTTCAGGAGTGTTCCTCACAGCCGTGGTGGAGAGAGCAGGGAATACAACAACACTAATGCACAAGGAGATGGATGGGATCCACAGTCCCAGTGCTCATGATAGAAGATAGTGTCCTGTAGGCACTGTCACATTTTTATTCGGGGCACAGGATCTAGGAAGCCCCTCCTGAGACCCCTCCTGCCACCCTGTTCCTGGGAACATTCAGAATTGGAGGAGGAGGAGGTGGAGCGGATCCAGGATAACAGAGGGCCAAGAAGAAGGAAGGTCAGCCCTGGGAGGACCTGAACCACCATCCAGGGCCCGGGCTGTGGTGCCCTCGGACCTCACCCCAAATGAGGGCTCCTGATGGGTGGACCCAACTTCTCTGGTTTCCCTCCCTCCCTCCCTCTCACTCCCTCCCTCCTTCCCCCATTCCTCCCTCATTCAGCAGAAGATCTGGGGTCCCTGCTGTGTCCTGAGCACTGGGGCTTCATCAGTGAGCACCCCGAACCCACATGGTCATGTCCACTGTGGGAGGTGACAGGGGTCAGTCCTCAGGGCTAGGAGTGCTGATGAGCACCAAGAATCTCTTCCTGACAACAGAGGCCAGTTGCACAAAGAAAAGAATGGAGAGACCCATGCTTAGGACTTCCTCTAGAAAAATCTAGTCCTGAAAAGTGATGAACAGTAAGTATAACCTAGACTTCCTGCAATGTGAGTTCTAGTGGCAGGTATGCACTGATTCCTAGAACCAACAAAGTAAATTAGCCAGTGTCAACTGGGGTGTTGTGACCCAACATTTCTGACCAAATGAAAGCATTTCAGCCAACATCTCCAGGGCTACCGAGTTTTCCCAAGGGTCTCTGCGATCCTCTGATCCTTCCATCAACCTCCTTGGGAAGCTCTGTCTTGTCTTACTTGTCTCCTGCCTCTTCTGGGACCCGTCTATGGCCTCCTCGACAGGCCCACCCCCACCAGGACTCCCCTGCCAGGACTCCCTGTGCCCCGTGGCCTGGCGCCCGCATCCCCTGGAGGTCCTGTGAGCCAGGTGCATTGTGCAAATCCTGTGCACTCCTTCTGGGGTCACCGGGCATCTCCCTTGCAGCAGCCTGCATCTTCCTGCACTGGGTCTCCTCTGAGCAGTCTGTGAGGCTGGACTGTGCCCACATCATGGGCACAGAAGCAAGATTCCAGTAGTTTCAGACGACCTGTTCCCAGTCCCAGGGTGTGGAGCCTGGGCCAAGGATGTTCAGCAAGCAGAGGAGGTCTTGGGCCCAGGGAGCCTGAGGGAGGACGTGGCACAGTGAGCCTGCAGGAGAGTGAGCACCATGGGAGCCTGGCGCTCTGGCCTGATGGGAGACCACGTCCCAACCTCACTGGCTTTGTCTCCAGGGCTGGAGGTCGTCAGGGTATACACCCTCCGAGGCTGCAGGCTGGCAGTGGCTGGCAGGAGAGGAGGCACCTGGTGCAGGAGAGAGGCCTCGGCAGAGAGGAGGGGGCAGGCACTCCCCCATCGGCAGGTGCCCTGGGGCGGGCTGAGGGGGCATCTGCAGACAGAAGTGCCTGCAGCTGGGGTCTTCACACAGACCCACTCCTCAGGCTGAGCACATGCTTGTCTGGATGGTATTTGTCCCCCAAATACAAAGTCTGACCCAGGACCCCCCCAAGCCCCGACTCCCAATCATTTGTACTCAGCTCAAGTGACAAGAAATGCCCAATAGTTTAGGTGGTGTTGGGTGCACAGGGACATTTGTTTTTCTGGCCCGTGCCGTAAGGTTGCTGGCATTTTAAAGATCTCAGGGCTTTGATTCAAAATTTGTAGGATGCCGGGAACCCCAGACAGCTTTCTGGAAACCTTCTTCTGGGCCTTGCAGCCCTCCCATCCCCCCAGCGCTGCTCAGAATCCCTCCAGGTCACAGACCCACAGTCTTGGGAACTCAGATGGCCCAGACGATGTGCCTTCAAGAAGCGATTCCGGTGGGGCAGCAGGACACACTGCAGATTCCAGCAAATTCGCCTCCCAGAAACTGAGGGTACTGCTGGACGAGCTGTCTGAAAACAACCAGCTCAGGGTTCCAGGAAGATACCAGAGGCACAGGAGTAACTGAGGAACATCTGAAGTTCAGGTAGGGGTAGTCAGAGCTTCCAGACCCTTCTTCCTTAAGCTCCTCATTCCTCAGCCTTTCTTCCGGTGATTCTGCTTGGTTTCTATTTGCCCCAAATATTATCCATTGCCTTAGGCAGCAGAGATTCTCGTATGCCTTTAAATGTTTTGGACATTGAATGTCCTCCAGTAGCCACTTCACTACCGGGAGAGTTGGTAACAAGCAAGAAGTCCCAGAGGACTCCAAGGGTCTGGACTTGGTGTTTCCCTCTCCCGAGATGGGGACACCTTTGGGAGGTGCAGGTGGTCAGCTGGGGGAGGAGGGCCGGCACCTGACTTGGACAGATGGGGGTAGGTGAGGCCCGAGGCTCCCGGGGTATGTGCCTGGCATCCAGACTGAACAGCTCTTCAAAGCTGCAGACCGGCTGGGAACATCATCAGCCTGAGGAGGAAGGTGAGGTGAGCAGATGGGACTGAGGAAGTTCGGCTCAGACAGGAGAGGGCGGAGCCACAGTTTTGGGGGGAAAGTGGGTCAGGTTCAGGCTCACAGGGACAGACCTTGAGGCCATTATGCCATGTGAAATAAGCCAGGCCCTAAAGGGCCGACACCGGAGGACACCACTTGGGAGGGATGGAGAACACTCCCATTCACAGAGGTGGAAGGAGCTGCTGGGTGCCAGGGCTGGGGAAGGGGAATGGGGGGTTAGGGTCTCGTGGGTAAAAGTTCATTTTGGGATGATGAAAGTATGGCAATGGATGGAGGTGGCAGGTGCAGAACAGTGAATGTACTTATTGCCACTGAATTGTACGTTGAAATGTGCTTCACAGTATCAGTTGTATGTCCATTATACCAATAGGAAAATAATGAGTCAGGGGGATGGAGCCATCATGAGTCCCTGGAGGGCCCAGGAGCAGGGAGCCTGTATCTTAGTTCTCGCTCTCACGCTCTGCCCCTTGTTTGGTGACTGAGGTCACAGTAGGCACTCAGTAAATGCTTGCTAAGACACAGTGCAAGCAGATGGTCCAGAGAGAGTGCACAAGTGCAAACCCATCGGTGGGCACTGAGGAATTCTAAGGGGACGCACATCTAGACGGAGCGAGTGCCCACATTTCACAAACACCGGTGCAGAAATAGCCATTTAAAACCAAGGCAGGAACCATAAACAACCCAGAGGGCTCCGTGCTCCTGGAGGCCAAGCTAGTGGCCATGACCAAGGCCGCTGGTGGTCAAGGGCCTGTGGGTCTGAGAGGTAGCTCAGTGCAACCCTGAACCTGAAGCCCCATGTCCACGGTGAGGTGTAAGTACTGGGAGGGAAGACCTGGCCAGGGCCCATTCTGGCTCCATGGTTGCTACAGGGCTGCTCCCAGCCCCACCAGTCGGTGTCTGTTTAGAACCAGGGAGAAAATCTTTTCCCTCAATTCTTCTTTTTAAAGATGATTGCTCAGCATTGACACAGAAAAACATCCAACATAAAACTAGAGCCGTTCACAGCTGCAAATGGCCCAGAAGTGATCAAAATACGGTGATCAAAAAGAAAGGAACTTATGCCCCCAGGCAGGCCTCCTATGCGCAGGGGTGGCCGGGGTGCTGGTGTGCCTGTGCAAGCGGTGCTGGGCTCCACAGTTTCCCTCAAGGGCACAGAAGTAAGAACCTCCTCTGACGGCTCTGCTCAAGGCAGCACCCCCTGATGGAGACGGGTCAGCCCCTCATGAGTTCCGGGTATCCTAGTGATTCTTGGGCACGGCACAAATCTCAGCTTCTTCATGACCCAGGGAATGATGGGGGGCCACCCCTGCAGCCTCAGGTCCCGCAGGTCATCTGGGGCCAGCCCAGCAGCTTCGGGTGATGCGGGTACTCCTGGGGACAGCCCTGCAGCCTCAGGTCCCTCATGGCCTCCGGGGACAGTCCCTCATGAGTTCTGTGTGTCCTGGTGATTCTTGGGCACAGCCACAAATCTCAGCTTCTTCATGACCCGGGGAATGATGGGGGTCTAGCCCAGCAGCCTTGGGTCCTGTAGGTCCTCTGGGGCCAGCCTAGCAGCTCCGGGTGCTGCGGGCCCTCCAGGGGACAGACCTGCAGCCTCAGGTCCCTCATGGCCTCCGGGGACAGCCCCTCATGAGTTCTTTGTGTCCTGCCGATTCTTGGGCACAGCCATGAATCACAGCTTCTTCATGACCCATGGAAAGATGGGGGGACAGCCCTGAAACCTCAGGTCCCGCCTGGCCTCCGGCGCAGGCCCTCATGAGTTCTGGGTGTCCTGGTGATTCTTGGGCATGGCCCGAATCTCAGATTCTTCATGACCAGGGCCAGCCCAGCAGCCGTGAGTCCCACAGATCCTCTGGGGCCAGTCCCTCATGAGTTCTGTGTGTCCTGTTGATTGTTGGGCACAGCCTGAATCTCAGCTTCTTCATTACCAGGGCCATTTCAGCCGCTGAGCGTCCCACAGGTCCTCCAGGGATAGCCCGGGAGCCTTAGGTCCCACATGGCCTCCGGGGACAGCCCCTCATGAGTTCTGCGTTCCCTGGTGATTCTTGGGCATGGCCCAAATCTCAGCTTCTTCATGATAGGAGCAGCCCAGCAGCTGCAGGTCCCAAAGATCCTCTGGGAATAGCACCTTGGTGGGTGGTTCAGCAGGTACCTGTTCGGGTGGCTCTTGTCGTGCCACATGTCCTCCATCCCATTGGCCAGGTCAACTCCCATCACCTGGTGATTGGCCAAGGTCATTCAGTGAACCTCCACCACCGACCCCCAAAAAACACCTGCACGTAGTCAATGATGCCCTGGTCCCTCGGGATGTGGGCCTAGGACTGTGGCCGCCACTCATAGCTGAACTCTTCACGGGCCACCCTGTAGAAATTGGGGTAAAGGGTGCCAAAGAGGGGGAACAGGACCTCCATACCCACGTGGTCACAGAACTTCAGGTCTGCGTCCATGCACACCAAGTCATCCAACTCATGTTGGAAGTGCTGTTCCCAGAAGCGGCTGATCAGCACCACGCACTGCATGGACACATCCTGCCAGTGCGGGGGGCCACAGACCTCAAGGACCACCACCCTCTGACCCTGCCAGAGGGGCACACAGGCCTGGCAGCCGGCTGGTCAGTGAAGACCTAGGAGGTGACTCTTTTTCCCACCATGAGATGTGACCCTGTGTCACACCATGAGGAGCTTCTCCGCCATCTGCACGAATAGCTCCAGGAAGACCACATAGCTACAGTGGCAATAGAGAGGGTGGGACAAGGGTCACTGCCGGAGGCTGGCAGCAGGACCCCAAAGCTGGGGGCTGTGCACGTGTGCACCTTCTCCAAGGCGGCAGGCCCTGGGCTGCTTTGAGCAACAGCCACTCTCCCAGCCTGTCCTGAGCAAATCTGCCCATGAGCCCTCCCTAACTTCTGCTCCCAGAGATGGGGGCCATCAGCACCCCATCTTATAAAAGGAAGCCTAAGGCTTAGGAGTTTGGAAACCTGTGCAGTCCCACAGCATCCTGGAGCCGGGAACACTCTCTCTGTGCTGAACTCATGGGCAAACCCACTGGTCCTGTCCCCACCTGCCAGGAGTTGAGCACCTTGGGGCACAGCCTTGTTTCTGTGCCCTACAGACTTGATAGAACCAGCAGAGCCAGCCATCTGCCCCATTTTCTTTTGAGTGGAATGTTGCTGGGCCCCACAAAGCTGTCTCCACCTCCTGTAGGGTCCTCCCTTGAAGGTTCCTGGGCATCCTGCTAATGAGGTCCTCAGTAAACCACTGGTATTCCGAGGAGGGTTCACCCTAGAACTCCCCCAGGTCAGGTCCAGCCCATGGGCAGGGAAGGGGAAGGAGGACCTCTGGAAGAAGATGGGTCTTGCTTAGGCCCTAGCTTTAATCCACGGTTGTAAGCTTCCGGGTCCAGGTCTACATCTCCCCGGCCCTACGAATTTGGGAGTCTTGTCCAACAGCCTCACATGGCTGGTCCCCCTTTGATGGTACTACCTGTTCCACACCATGTGGAAAGCAGCTCCCTATCACCAGACAAGTGTGGTGAAACCCTCTGAAACTGATTTTTTTGTGCAGACACCAAGGCTACTTCCCTGTGCCTGCCTCATACCTAGCAGGTTAGTAAACTGCTCACAAAGGGAAGGCAGGCACTGCATTTAAATAGGGGAGAAGCACACACACCCAGCAGGCGTGAGTCAGAACATCTGGGGGCCTATCCAGGCCCAGCCAATGGGGAAACAAGCCAAACATGAAGCAGAGTGAGGGGGGCGTGAGTGCCCATGGCAGAGGGCACAGCCAACGGAAAGGCTTGGAGTCAAGCCTGAGGCACATGGGGGACAATCACTCCCCGGGGTGGCCCACAGAAAGGCAGGCAACGGTGGGAGAGGTGAGGCTGAAAAGGACAGGCAGGAGGGGTGCAGAACACAGAGAGGCCCAAAGTTTATGTTCCGGAAAGATCACACTGGTTACAGGAGGAGAATGAGTTCTGTGCTGAAGAGGACAGGGAGACACTAATCCTAACCCAACCCTAACCCTAACCGCTAACCCCTAACCCCTATCCTAACCACTAATACCAACCCCAATGAAATCATCACAAAATCAGCAAAATACATCCCCATACCTTTCTTAAAAGAGATGTAAGAAGCCAGACCAAAAAAATTGCAAACCCGAGAGCTCATAAATATATTGGGCACCATAAGCAAGTGACTCTTCACAAACACCTCAAAGTTAATTCTATATAGTGAAACCAAGCAATGTTATACACTGTAATGAATTTTTAAATAAAAACATGTGGTCATATGAATTGATGGAGAAATGCTTCTAACCAAAGTCCAATATCCGTTGCTGACATAAACACTCATGAAAGAAGGAATAAGGGGTAATTTTTTTCAATAAATCTCTAGCAAACACTATGCTCAAGTTGGAAGATTGACAGCTCTACTCTGAAGTCAGGAACAAGGACAAGATGCTGGTTTTCACAGGACAGCTACTGTATGATTCCACTTACATGAAGTATCCTGAGACACAAAGTAGAATCTGGCTCCAGGGGCCGAGGGGAAGGGGGATGGGGAGCTGGTGTCTCCTGCATACAGAGTCCCCCTCGGGGAGAAGGAAAAGGTCTGGAGAATCACGTACCACCGTGGGAACTCAGCTAAGGCCAGAGAACTATGTACCTGAAATGTTTTAAGTGGTCAATGTTATTACATTTAATCACAGAGAAAAAAATGAATGAGGGACTGATGCTTGTCATAATGTTGACAGACATTGAAAACAGCCTCAGTGAGAGAAGCCAGACAGAAAGTCCACTCAGATTGGGGCCATCTGTGCTCCTTAAAGCCATCAGAGTTGTGCAAATAAGGGAAAATCTCAGGAGCGGTTCCAGGAAAAAAAAAAAAAAAACTGGATCCGAATGGAAAAGGACATTTCAGACTGTAGGGCAGGTGACAGTTGAAGTGGGCCTGGGGTCTGAGTTAAAATGTGGAAAATGGGATGAATTCCTCATTCAGGGTTATGTGGTGGTTCTGCGGGACAGTGTCGCTGTTTGGGGTAAAACGCAGTGAAGTATTCATGTGAAGTGGTAAATGTAGTATGGAAACAATAGATGGAGGATCTGAGTGTGGAGATAAAGTATATTTGTGCTGCTGTGACAAGTTTAGTGCACTTTAAAATCACCGCAGAATCAATTACTTTTCCAAACATCTATATCAGCACCAGGTCACAGAAGCAGAGACGACAACAAACTTTGTGATGGAGGCCAAGCCCTCCCAGATCAAGTTCACCCACTGTGGAGAGGCCACTCGCCCCTGTAGGTGGCCACATGTTAGCAAGAAATCGGTGGCCCCTGTGTCTTGGGTGCAGTAGAAGCAG